>NC_088930.1:43802500-43822500 GCF_038396675.1 Hydra vulgaris | reverse complement strand
AATCCTTAAAGTTTTGGAGTACTATTGCAGTACTTCTGAAAACAAAATAAAGGCAAAATTTTGCTGTACGTTTTTAGGCAGGTCACGACTTTGTTGGGATCTTATATATGTATATATATATACATGCACACTCCTTGTGTGCATGTATATATATATATATATATATATATATATATATATATATATATATATATATATATTTATATGTATATATATATATATATATATATATATATATATATATATATATATATATATATACATATATATATATATATATATATATATATATATATATATTTATATGTATATATATATATATATATATATATATATATATATATATATATACATATATATATATATATATATATATATATATATATATATATATATATATATATATATATATATATTTATATATATATTTATATATATATATATATATATATATATATTTGGGTGTCCCAAAAATACAACTTTTTTACAGAACCAAAAATTTCAAAATGTCTCCTTGTTGTATACCCTAAATATAAGAAAAATGAAAAAGTTAAGGTCTCTAAACCTTCAGTTAGATGTAGATTTCCATTTTTTTCTCAAAATGTCTAATATTTAAATAATAAAACGATCCGAAAAAAGAACAGATTATTTCCGTTCAAAATATTTTTTGTTTGATTTAAGTTGATAAAAATTTATATTTAATGTAAAATATTTTTTACTAAGGAGTTATATTGTTCAAATCGCTCTTTTTCTTTTTTTTATCTATGTTTTTTTTAATTAATTTCAGCAACCACCACGAAGTTTTGTCTCTGAATTTTAAAATGACTGTCTGCCAGGAAATTTTGCACAAGAAAAATATTTCTTTCAGAGCAGTTATTTGTGCACTGAATATTTGAAACAGAATCTTTAAAAAACTTAAAGCTGGGATGAAGATCTTTAAATTTTCTATCTGAACCAAAACAATATATCTTGTATATTAAGATCAAGTATGAAAAAATTATACCCAACAAACTCACGCAAATGAGTGTTTTTGCTCATGATTACATTATCTTTAATTTCTGGTTTCTTTATTTGAAAATAAGCAATATCTTTAGAATAGGTACAATTTATAGGTTTCTCTATCATTAGAAATTACTTTTTATTAATTACACCTGAATCATCTAGTGATATAATAACAATATTTTCAGCCAAGTACAATGTATGCCTGAGAAGATGAATTTTCAAAAGTTTGTCTTATATATCTTCCTCTTATATATCTTCCTTTATGCTGTTAGCTTTAATAGTTTTACTTTAATAGCTTTGAGATCAATATATGGTGCCTGGAATATGACAGTTGACTTCAGAAACCAAGGAATGTAAAATCTCCTCCACTGACAAAACTTCAGAGAAGTTTTGTCATCAGAACTTTGGTACTTCGTTACCTAAATAGAAAGAGTCTAATTCGCATAATCTTATATAGTCTGTTTTTATCTTGAAAAAGGCTTTCAGGGCATTTCCGAGGTATTCTTTTGCTTGTACAATCTGATGCATGTAAGAATTGTTTTTAAAATTGTTGAAATTAAATTTGGTTTAATGAGTTAATACCTTCATTGCGTACTTGAAATTTTTCAGGCCAATATTTTTTAAAATTTGAAAACAGTTGTTTGTTTGGTGCCTTTGTCTTTCCAGTTAGCACTTGCATTAAATGACTAATGTGTCTCTAATATATGTGTCGAGGACATAAAAGCCATATAATGGGCTTCCCAACATACGTACTAATAAATTCAATTCCTCCATAATGTGCACCAGTGTTTGAAGCAGTTGTGCTAACACAAACAGCAAAAATCTTATATTCAATTTTAAAATCTTCTATTACTATTTTTATTTGTTTTGCTTGGCCTTTGCTTTTTAATGAACTTGCCTCGAACACTTCTAGCAAAATATCAATACCATTATCATCCTCAGGAGCCAACACGTTTACTGCAATCCTTTCCATTTTAACAGTAATGTTATTTGTAAGATCCTATTTATTACACAATTTACTTTAGAAGTGAAGCAATAGTTTCTTACTGATTAAAACTGAAATTAGAAACAGTTTTTCTAACTATTCTAAATTTCTTCCCCTTTTTTTTGATACTATAAAATCTTATTCTGTAGGTTCCTGATTTTGACAGAAAAATATTTTCCAAATTATGCCCTGCATGCTTCAGAATTGAAAAAAGAATTGCTGTATGACCCTTTACACCAAGATGAAATTTTGTACTTCACGTGTTGCTTTTATTAATCCGTCCCTGATATTGACCGGAGCAGGTGATCAGATCTATTTTTCTTTCTTAATGGAACAAGATTTTTTTATCTTTGTCACTAGATACATTGAAAAATGAATCATTAGGTTAATTTGACTCAAAATATATTGATTTTATATCAGAATTATAGAGGTTATGATTTCTAAGCTAATTATCTTCTTATATAAATTAAATAAAATAAAAAATATAGATTTTATCCTATATATACATTTCAAGTTTTATCTAACTCATTCCTATGTTCAATTCTCAATCTTTCTAGAATTGAAAGATTTTTTTTTAAGAGAAGTTCAATCTAATATGAAACAAAAAAGACATAATTCACACTTTTACAACTTTAAAAGATTGTTAATGTTATAAAAAAAATAATTAATGTAAACATTATGAGAAAATCTTACCTTTTAAAGATCTATTTACTTTTTACCTTTCTTGATGAGCTTTTCAATTTCTAATGGTCCAACTTTTCATCAAGAAATCTTTTTTTGAAAACCCGCTCTGCACCAGATATTTACTACTTCTTTTACAAGATAATCTTTTCTATCTCACATTTTGCGCCAGGGAGTTGATATTTTAGCTGATACCCTCCTTTCTGTATGGAGCAACTAATATTTGATTTTGTTGACTTAAACCATAATTGTTTTGAGGACATAATATGGTAATATCTTTTTAAAATGTCACCATTTGTTAGCATGTAGTATTTGGGAAGCTCTAAATTGGGTTTGTGTAAAAAATACAATAATCTCTTTGGGTATTCTACCACATCTTAAAAATTATTTTCCAAATCTTAAAATTTATTTTTACAGCTGGTTCTTATGCATTTATTTCCGAAATACTATTTAATTGTATACATCTAAAATGTTATATTGATTTAATAAATGTAACATAAATAATCTCTGAAATAGTATTAAAAAGTAATACTTGCATATTTATAAACTCAAAATAAATAAATGAGAAAGAGGTGGAAATGTATCATATCAACCCCATAGCGGTCAGCAAAAACTATTTGATACAAAGATGTTACCATAAAGCATAGAAACGAGGTCAACAATTTTTTACCGTCCTTAACCACATTTAGGTCGGCAGTTAGGTCGGCATTTCTGAATACCAACCCAAGTTCTGAGGGTTGACATATATATATACATGTATATATATGCATATATATATATATATATATGCATATATATATAGATATATATATATATATATATATATATATATATATATATATATACATATATAAATATAATTATATATATATATGTATATGTATATATATAAACTTTAATTATTACTCATTTAGATCAAGAAAATTTACTGAATAAAAAATCAGAATTAGGTTCCTTTTTAAAAATTTCAAAAACAAATGACCAGTCCAAATTTATCCTAATTCCAAAGAATTCTTTTCATGATTTTTAAATTATTTAATGCAGTTGATGCAACTTCCTGGTTGCAAAATACTACAGTTATTACATAACTAATTATAACAATTCCCAACTTCCTGTGAAATAATTTTTCTATAATTTGAAATTTTTTTTATGTTTAGACATTCTTCCTGATGAACCGACTGATGGTGAAACACAGTGTTGAAGTAATCAAAAGTTAGATAAGTGTTTTTACTAATTTATTATTGCTCTGTTCTTTTAGAACATTGAGCACTCTGTTTGTAGAATACACTAACATAATTTATATATAAATATATATATATATATATATATATATATATATATATATATATATATATATATATATATATATATATATTTATATATTTATATATATATATATATATATATATAAATTAATAAAAAACAATTATCTAACTTTTTTCTTCTACTTGAAGTTTAAACATTGCTGGATTATAAGGAAGCTTCCTGATGATCCAGCAATGGTGAAACTTCAAGTACAAGAAAAAAGTTAGATAAGTGTTTTTGTACTAATTTATTATTGCTTTGTTCTTTAAGAACATTGAGCAGTCTATTTGTAAAATACACTAACATAATTTACATATATATATATATATATATATATATATATATATATATATATATATATATATATATATATATATATATATATATATATATATATATATATATATATATATATATATATATATATATATATATATATATATTTATATGTATGTATATATTGACAGAAAAAAACACTTTAAAATCTCCTGTTTTATTGAGTTAAAGTGTTAAAATGGTTTATTGTGTCCCTGTGTTAAAATTTCAGATATCAGGAGGTAATCGACTGGTAATTAGGATAGTAGCCCTCCTATTAAAGACCAATTCATCATTGTGAGCCTAGATATTTTTTTCAAATGTCATGGACTTCCTTTGAGAAAAAAGTAGACTACGGATTGGCCAAGGAAACCCAAATGAACTGACTAAACTACTGCGTACTTGGTATGGAAAACTATCGTCACTGGTTTCAAAACTTGTTATAAAAGTTAGTTCATTAGAAGCAACAAAAGATGCAAGAGGCCTTGAAATTGATAGTCTTAAACAAAATTCTAATAATATAAGAAGTGTTAATGCATGGGCTGGCTTCATTTACAAAGATAGAAATGGATCCTGTAAGTAGAACGATGCAGCTTTATTTTCCAAAGTCTCCAAGGAAAGCCTGAAGGAAAGCAATGAAAAAAGTAAAATTATGTTATTATCAGTGGTGCAGCAGAGTCTTCTAACCAGAACGATGATAATAAAATTTTAGATGATATTTTGGCAATTTTGAAACTGTTTAGAAATGATGTTAAGGTTCAGAGAAGACTCAAAAAAAAAAATGTTCCTTCGGAAGTTTCTAAGTTAAGTAATTCAAATCCTCCTTTTATATTAGTAGAATTTAATAGTCATGGAAACCATCAGACAGCACTGAAAAATGCTAAATATCTCGTTGAACAGATAGAGAAAAAGTCCAAAACTAACTTTAAAATGTCTACGCTATGTTATAGTCACATAAATCCAGTTGACGCAGTTTTTCATCCTCTACTGCTTTACAACTATTTCAAATCTTAAATGCTTTTATAAAAATGCTACATCGTTGGAGAACAATTGAATTGATTTCAAAGCTTGAATAGCCACATTATTGTCGGGTCAGGTTATCCTACTACTGACAACATGCCTCGTAGGATACGCCTTTCTAGGCAAAGGATAGGAGGTGCCAACTCCTACTTAAAACACCCCCCGCCTTGTGGCTTTGGTTGATAAAAGGCTACAGATGATGTTTTGATAAAAATACTCATCTTTGGCAGATGTTAAATGCATCCGGTTAATGTCCTGTAGAAGGCCTACTCGGCCAAGACTTAAGGGGTAGACAGATTCTTTCTATTGACCAGGCTTGCACCCCTTTCTCATCTATTAGACTAGCGCAGATGTATTTTTAATACATTGTTTCTAGTTTAGGATGCTGAATGGTGGATCTTCTTGACTCAATGCATGGGTTTACTTGTGTCTCTGTTTATATGGTTAGGCAACTCATTCTGTTATCTCCTAATGAGGGTATAGCTCTATAACTCAGTTTTATGATTCTGAGGCCGGCTGGTCAGGTTTCCGAACACTGTGGTAGCTCTCAGAGAGACTGATTCCAAAAACAGCTGAAAAAATATCAAAGTATTACCAGTGCCATGTTGTGCATGGATGGTGTTCCTGTTTGTACTTTTTACATTTGTAAAAACTCCCCCAACTGTCTGGAAACTAGGTTTGAATCCACTGACTATTCTTTTATGTGCTTTCGTTTAGCACAATTTCACTCCATCGCCTTTCTCTTTGTTCTATATTCGCCCTCATTCATCTCAAGACTGCACTCTTTAATTTCATTTCTCATAGTATTGACCAAGCCCTCTCTTTTTATCCATCAGCCAATTTTGTTGTTGTCGGTGATTTTAATGCTCATCACACTGAGTGGCTTGGCTCTTGTCAGAAATTATTGTAAGATGTTTGCTTATGATTGTCAACTAGTTGTCAAATTAAAAAGTGTTCTTGATTTTGTCCATGTTCAGGCTGCCATTCTTTTTGTGAGTGGTCTAAACTGTGGTGTATGGATTTCAGCATCAGCAAACGTAAAGTTTTGAAGTTTCACGGCAGATCATTGTATCTCAATGACTCTCTTTACATGGAGGACAATGCTAGAAACCAAATTCAACTTCAGAATATCTGTGTTGAGGGAACACTAGGAATTTATACAAACACCAGGCTCAAATGAACTAACCAAATAAACCAAGCAGCATAAAAAGCTAATATGGTTTGAGAAATGCTTAAGAGAACCTTTAAAAAATGGAATGTGTGTATGTTTCTCAAATTTTACATATCTTATGCTTGTCCTCTGATTGAGTACTACGCACCAGTTTGGAATCCATTTCTAAGAAAAGACATTAAATAAGTTGAACAGGTACAGAGGCGTGCTACTAGTTTACTGCCTCAGTTACGGAATCTGAGTTATAAATCACGTCTGGCTAAGTTGGGTTTATTAACTTTATTTGAAACTAGAATAAGAGGTCAACTGATGCAGTTTTTTAAAATTTACAAAAACTTTAATATAGTTAAGTGGCAAAATCGTATTCTCAGTACATTAACAGCCAATGGCCCAGTTGGTTGTCTACGCGGTGCGAAATTCAAATGCCATAGAGAGTTTACTAGGAGTTGATTCAGACATAATTTTTTATGCAATCGTGAAGTACCTTATTGCAATAGTCTACCAGATTTTGTCGTTGCTTCAAAGACTGTTGACTAATTCAAAAATAACTATGACAAATAGATTAAATCAATTGTTTGTCGTTCTACAATAGCTGGGTCTCGATAGATTTCAAGCTCATAGAAGTTTCAAACTTTTATTGTAGAATAAAAATAATAGTAATAATAATAATATATAAGCATATATATATGTATATATATATATATATATATATATATATATATATATATATATGTAATTTATATATATATATATAATTCATATATATATATAATTTATATATATATATATATATATATATATATATATATATATATATATACATATATATATATATATATATATATATATATATATATATATATATATACATATATAATATATATATATATATATATATATATATATATATATATATATATATATATATAATTTAAATATATATATATATATATATATATGTATATATAAAATTTATATATATATATATATAAAATTTGTAAAAACACTTTACCATTTTTTTTTTTCAACAAGTTGTTTCGCCATCAGTAAGCTCATGAATTTCGCCATCAGTAGGTTCATGAATAGTTCAGAATGTCTAAACATCAAAAAAAATATTTCCCAGGATGTTGGGAATTGTTTTAATTACTTTTTTAGTAACAGTAGTTTGCAATCAGGAAGTTGCATCAACTACATGAAAATTAAAAAATAAATCATGAAAATAAATTCTTTAGAGTTAGGATAATTTTAAGGTTGTTTGTGATTAGCAAAATATTTTTTTGATTTGCCCTTGGTTAAGCCAATATCCCCTATAACATTTTAAAGTTACGTTACAATTTTACCAAAGACATTT
This sequence comes from Hydra vulgaris, assembly GCF_038396675.1. Lineage (NCBI taxonomy): Eukaryota > Metazoa > Cnidaria > Hydrozoa > Anthoathecata > Hydridae > Hydra > Hydra vulgaris. Next base: position 43,814,670 of record NC_088930.1, on the reverse strand, counting down.
CTTGTCCTTGGATAACTAGAGGAATAAAAAAATCCTCAAAAATAAAACAAAAACTCTATGTTAAATATCTTAAAAATAAATCAGACAAACATAAAAATAACTACACAGCTTATAAAAATCTATTTGAAAAACTCAAAAAAGCCAAACAAATTTACTACTCTGACTTGCTTATGAAACACAAACATAATTCAAGGCGGGTTTGGCAAATAATGAAAGAAATTACTGGCAAACATAAAACAAGCACAAATTCGATGCCGAATGCTATAAAAGTAGAAAATAAATTAGTTACCGATTCAAGTGAAATCGCTGGCGAATTTAATAAGTTTTTTTCAACAATAGGAAATAACCTATCAAATAAGATTCCTTATGTAGGCAACAACTCTGTTGACGAATTTATATCGTCACCAAGTTCAACTATAAATTTTTCAAATCTAAGTTATTATGAATTTGAAATAGCATTTAAATCATTAAAAAGGAATAAAGCAATTGGGCCTGATGATATAAATGGAAATATTATAATTGACTCTTTTAATGTGATCAAAGATATCCTCTTCAAAGTCTTTGAAGCATCTATTACTCAAGGATCTTTTCCAGATAGTTTGAAAATAGCAAAAATAATTCCAATCTTTAAAACAGGTGATCATACAAATATAACAAACTATCGTCCTATCTCAGTTCTACCAGTCTTTTCAAAAATATTGGAAAAAATAATGTATAACAGAATATACACTTATCTTATTGATAATAAACTCCTCTATAAAAATCAATTTGGTTTTCAAAAAAATAATTCTACTGAACACGCTATTCTCCAAGTAACGCGCAGTATTGCCGACTCATTTAAGAATTCTCAATTCACACTAGGCGTATTCATTGACTTGTCAAAGGCTTTTGATACTGTTAATCATCATATTTTAATTAAAAAGCTGGAAAGCTATGGTGTAGTAGATAAAACCCTAAATTGGTTCAAAAGCTACCTAAGTAATCGCAAACAATTTGTTTATAATAAAGAATCCTCATCGCAAATAATAACGAATATAACATGTGGTGTCCCCCAAGGGTCCATACTTGGGCCACTGTTATTTTTAGTATACATAAATGATCTTTACAAAGCTTCTAACTTAACGACCGTAAATTTTGCGGATGATACGAATTTATTTCAGTCGCACGAAGACATAGATATACTTTTTAGTAAAATGAATTATGAACTAAAAAGAATATCATATTGGTTTAGAAAAAATAAATTATCTTTGAATACAGATAAAACAAAATTTTTACTTTTTTACCCAACATCTAAAAAAAAGAGAATCCAAAATATCTTGCCTGATTTATTAATTGACAATACAATCATAAAAAGAGAAAAAGTTTTAAAATTCTTAGGAGTCATGATAGACGAAAACTTATCTTGGCATCAACAAATTGATAATATTTCCATGAAAGTTGCTAAAAGCATTGGAATTCTATATAAAGCTAGATATATACTAAATAAACAACAACTAACTCAACTATACTATTCATTTATTCATTGCCATGTAAACTATGCTAATATTATATGGGGAAGCGCTCACAAAACCAAACTTAAATCTCTCTATCGGCATCAGAAACACGCAGCTCGCATAATTAATTTTGCAAATTGTTTTTCAAGCTCAACACCACTTCTTATAGAAATGAAAGTTTTAAATATATACGAACTAAATATTTTTAATATTTTATGTTTTATGTTTAAATGTAAAGAAAATGTATCTCCTAGAGTATTTACTAATCTCTATAATTTGAAACCCAAAAACAAACATGAACTTTGTTGTAGTAAAACTATTCAAGAGCCATTTTGCAAAACAAAAAATAACCAGTTTTGTATTTCTTATCGAGGTCCATTTCTCTGGAATAAAATAGTATTACCTAACTTTGATTTTTCTTTCAAGTGGTCTTTTCCTTCCTTTAAAAAGAAATTAAAAAAAATAATATTTTCAACACAAAATATATTCATCTATTTTTAGTATTTCAAGTTTATATGATTTAATACATTATTTTTGTTTACTGTATGAAGAATATAATTTATACAAAATATATTGAGTACTTTATATTATAATATTCAATATTGAGAATGTTATATACCCATATTATAAAATATTATGTTAAACTTGCTAAACATCTGAAGAGTATTATAACGCATATGTAATTTTTTAATGTACGACCTTCTTTATATATAGATTGTAAAGGGCTTCATGATAAGATCATGTGATCTTCTGGAAGTCCTACCAGTAATATATTCATTGTAAATTTACCTTGTTAATATTATTCTTGAAATAAAAAAAAAAAAAAAAAAAAAAAAAAGTACTCTATGTCCTTTTTAAATTTGAATTTGAATTCAAAATTGAAATTTAAGGCCCTTTTTAAATTTGTAAACGGAAAATCTCCGGGCTATGACGGATTTCCAGCTGAATTTTACAAAACTTTTTGGCACATTTAAGAAAAACATTTTGAAGAACTTGCTTACGAAATTCTTTTCGTAGAAAAAAGAACCAGGCGCTCTATGAAAAAATCAATAATTTCACTTATTCCCAAACAAGGAGATCTTACTAAATGCAAAAATTGGAGGCCTATATCTTTAATCGGCGCTGATTACAAAATAATCACAAAAGTGCTGGCCCTAAGACTTGCAAAAGTAATGGGGAAAATTATAGAACCAAATCAAACTTGCGGAATTCCAGGTAGAAACATTTTTTCAAATTTACATCTAATACGTGATCTTATAGATTACGCCGAATTTAAAAAACTACCTAGTTTCGTTTTGACAATAGATCAAGAAAAGGCGTTTCTGCTGCAGATCGCGCGTTTCTGCTGCAGATCGCGCGTTTCTGCTGCAGATCGCGCGTTTCTGCTGCAGATTCTCCGAAAATTCAATCTCGGAGAAAATTTTGTATCTTTCATTAACAACTTGTATTCAGATGTTTCGGCAACTGTTTTGAATTGCGGCTTCCTGTCTGCCTCCTTTTTTACGGAAAGGGGAGTCAGACAGGGAGACCCTCTCTCTCTTTTGCTGTACGTTTTTGTTGCTGAAGCTTTGGCTTTGGTGATCTGAGCGGATAGCAGAATAGAGGGTTTTCCTCTGCCGGGAACACGGAAACCTCAAAAACTACAGCAGTACGCAGACGATTCGAACTTTTTTGCTAAGGACGTAAAATGTGTCCGCTATTTCTTTGAAAACCTAAAACTATTCGAAAAAGCAAGTGGTTCAGTGATCAACGCCTCAAAAACCAAGGGTCTCGCTCTTGGGGGTTTTGATCCCGAAATTAACACACAATTGGACAACATAGAGTGGAGCAATGACACCGGTTTCAAAATTTTAGGTGTTACATTTTACACCAGACTGAGCGATACAACCAATTTCAACTGGCTAGTAGCTCTTAACAAAATAGAGAAAAAGCTCAAGTTTCTGGGACTGCGTACTTTGTCACTTAGGGGAAAGACTAATCTGATAAATACGCTAGCAATGTCAAAAGTGTGGTTTCTAGCAAACGTTTTGCCCACTCCCGAGTGGGTAATAGAGCGTTTGCATCGAGCCATTTTTGAAAATCTGTGGCAAAAGACCAATTTCAACCCGGTCAAACGAGAGACACTTTTCTTACCCGTCAAAAGCGGGGTCCTCGGAATTTTATCACCGAAGGAGCAAAGTCTTGCGATCCGCCTCAAAACGCTCTTTCAAATAAAAGAACGCGAAGAGGACAAAACTCACGATTCTTACTACTTTTCAAAGTATTGGGTGGCAAGTTCACTTGTTAAATTTACTAAGCAAAACGAAAGCTGGAATTTTTTAAGGCAAAACACGTTTCCAAAACACTGGGACAACAAAATGTCTCAGTACTACAAAACTACAATTGATATCTTAGATAAATACGGGTCCCTCTTTAACACCCCCCTAAAATCAACAAAAAAGTTTTACTTAGAAGTGGCAAAAAACAAAAAGACAGTCGTGCCAGCAGAACTTTTCTGGAACAGTTCAACAAAAACAACAATGCCGTGGACCCAAATTTGGAAAAGAAATTTTACCTCCCACGCATACGGACCGACGCAAAACATCCTCTTTCGATTTCTCCATAACAGCTTACCTTCTGCTGCCTTGCTTGCCAAAAGCACAAGGCAACAGATCGTTAAAAATAACAAATGTAAAACTTGCGGAAAAATTGAGGACAATCTGCACATATTTGCCTACTGTCCTCCCTCTGTTACAATATGGGAATACTTTAAACATGTATATAACTCCTTGACATCCCAAAACAACTTTTCTCCAATAAATTCCATTTTCTCAATTGAGACTGCGAATTTATCGGAGAAAAACCCTACCTCGCAGCTGCTGTTGACAGTCACTCAAACCATTATGAGTGAAATATGGAACAGCAGATGCCACCATATATTTGACAATTCAAATATTGACCCAACGGCAGTGATCAGGATAATTACCAGAAACATCAGGAATATTATTACTTTAAAATATAATTATCATGTCCGTAGAAACACCACGGACATTTTTTGTCAACTCTTTTGTATTAAAAACGTTTTTTGTGAAATAGAGAACGGGAACCTGAAACTAAACATATGAGCCAAACTAACACACTGGCTCGTAGATAGAACTAAATGTTTAGTTGAGTGTTCCCGTGTCCATTAAACATATAATTTTTTTTACAACAAAGTTATTGTTATTTATGATTAGACAATCACTGCCAGCCCTAAGTTTATGAGATATATTTTATTATTTGCATTTTTTTTCTGTATATTTCGTAACGTGATGATTTGTGTAAAAGTCCTGTAATTTTTTTTAGTATTAATTAATAAAATCTTACTTTACTAAATATACTTAAATAATCTTTACCAACTTCATTATCAACATTCTTCCATATTCTCGATTTCTTTCCGCACAAAGGCTCAAAAAAGCAAAACAAAAAACACAAAAAAATATAAAAATAAAAATACAAAATAATAAAAAACTAAAAAAACACAAAAAAATACAAATACAAAAAACGAACAAAAATTTAAAAAATGTATATATATATATAAAAACACGACTTTGTTTTTAAAATATTGTTATATTAACTGATGAACTTTTTTGAAAAGATCAAAGTAAATTTAATGTAAATAAGACTGTTTTTTTTCTTTTGCTTTCTTATAATATAAAAGTGTATCATAAAAATATTTATAAATGGAAAAATATATAAAGTTGAACGATTTGTAAACTTATTGTAAATATGCGTATCTATTATGCAGAGATAGTAAAGACATTTGTAAATATTTATTATTTTGTAATAATCTTTTGTAATAATTGTGATGATCACGTTATACCTGATTATATTGAGGAAATAAAGAATAATGAAATGTGTGAGGAAATTTGTGAAGAGCAACGCGTTCATCCAAAGCCCTCATACGCACATAAATTAAAAGCGCATCAACCAACTAGTCATTTAAGACAACTAAAAAAAACGCTCTTGTGCAAACTTTCAACGAATTACACCATTAATGAAATACTTATGGCTGTAGAAGATGCAGATCTCGATGAAGAAATTGCAGGAGCTCAGCTTATTAGAAAGAACACAGTATTAGGAGTAACTGTTAAAGACCAAAAGATAGGAAATATTCTACTTGAAAAGGGGCTAAGTATCAAAGGAATATACCACCAGTTCTTTAGATCAACCCCAACCAAGCAAACTAGCATTCGCGTAACAGTGTCTATATTAGGCCTACCACTAGAGTACGAGAACTTTTAGATCGGAGAAAAATTACAGTCAATGGGACACGGTAAACATATAACATCTAGGACAATATACCGATTTACCCCCAAAAGAGGAACCAAATATTATTCCGGAATCCTTACTGCCGTAATGGAAAATATTCCAGAAAAAATACCCAATACCATAAAAATTGAAGGCCATTATGTAAGGGTAATCCACAATAGTCTAAAAAAAAATATCCAACCACAAGCAAATATCTGCACTACGAAAGACACAGCGGTATCCACAAATAAAACTAATGAAAAAAACAACAAATACTTCAACAGAAGCAACTAGTAAAGTTTCTCTACTAGATGATGATAATAGTAAAAATGGAAAAAATGAGAAAAAACAAGAAGAAAAAGAAATAAAAAATGTATTTACTAAACCACAAAACGAAATTAACAAAATAACCAACCATAATCAAATGGATGAAGATCCTTAATATAGAACAGAAAATGCCGATGGGGAAGACGCAAGTATAGATCTCCATGAACGAAAAAAGAATGAAAAAAAAAAGAAAAAATGATCCAGAAACAACAAAACTTTTAGATCATAAGAGATCCAATATAAAGTTTTTAAAAGAAAACACCGATAGGCAAAGTCCATATAACTCCTTGACCCTGTTATTGGCACATGAATATCGACCTAGTAAACGACAACGGCCTCATCGATGCCCTTGGAAAAGATTTCGATAAACAAAGAAAGAAGAAATTAAAGTACCAAAATAATAACCAATGGTGGGAAATAATTAAACATCGAATCAAAACCATCGCAATAAAAACAGCATCACGCAAACAAAAATCTATCAGAGAAAAAAGAAAACAAAATGAACAACAAATTGAAAATGAAACACAAAATCAACTACCCAATCAAAATATAGTAAAAGAACTCCAATCAGAACTAAAAGGACTCCAGAACACCGGGGTATTTGTAAGAACAAAGCAAATAATTGTTGAAGAGGGCGAAAAACCCTCCAAAACACTCTTACAAATAGAAAAAAATAATTATAACAAAAAAACTATCAAAGAAATAAACGATGCAGAAACAACTTATGAAGACACAACTAACATCCTAAAAACAATAAGGTCCTTTTATCAAAGTCTTTATAAAGATCCAAACATCGAAGCTGAAAAGCAAGCAAAATTCTTAGAAAACATTGACGTAAGACTAACAAAAGAACAAAATGCCCACTTAAATGAAAAATTCACCTGTGTAGAACTCCGAAATGCAGCACAGTCTCTCAACAAAGGGAAAACCCCTGGAATTGATGGACTCCCTGCTGAATTTTATCAAATATGCTGGAACATTTATGGAGAAGATCTTACTGCACTTGCAAACGAAAATATTTTTAGCACAGAGAACGAAATGTCATGGTCTCAAAGAACTGCCCTAATAAGCCTCCTCCCTAAAGAAGGTGACTTAAAAGAGCTGAAAAACTGGAGACCAATCTCATTGCTCTGTGCTGATTATAAAATTATTACCAAAGCACTAGCCATATGACTATCTAAATTTTTAAGCATTTTAATAGGCACGTCGCAAACATGTACGGTTCCTGGGAGAAATATTTTCTCAAAGCTTTTTTTCATCAGAGATCTAATACATTATACCAACAAAAAAAACCTAAGAAGCTTTCTACTGACAATAGACCAAGAGAAATCCTTTGACAAAATTGACAGAAACTTCTTAAAGCCCTTGAAAGATACAATATGGGAAAAAATTTTGTCAATGCCATAAAGCAAACATTTAAAAATAATCAGTCTATCATTCTAAATAACGGTTATATGAGTAAACCACTTAAAATTGAAAGAGGTGTCCGCCAGGGTGACCCAATTTTGCTAATGATATACTGTCTAGCAGTAGAATCGTTAGCATTTGAAATAAGATTAAACAAAAACATCGACGGATTCACGCTACCAGGAACGAAATCCGACCTCTAGGTCATGCAATATGCAGATGATACTACCATATTCATGACGAACCCAAGAGCAATAAACAGCACATTTACTACACTTGATAGATTTAAGGAGGTCTCAGGGTCCAACATCAATAGATCCAAAACTGAGGCTTTTGCATTAGGGGGTTTTAACTACCTTGAATATGAAAACACCACAAGACATACAAATCCAAAATTCGTCAAATTAAACTGGTCCAATACGAATGGTATCAAGATTTTAGGTGTCTTTTTCAGCAATGACTTGGCATACACTGCCAGAGTAAATTGGTCTAAGGCTCTCCAAAACTTTCAAAAAAAAAACAAAATTCTTTAAAAACAGAAACGTGTCTCTCAGGTGTAAAGCGATATTTCTAAACACCTTAGCGCTATCAAAAATATGGTTTGTAGTCAATCTATTTCCAATAGATGACACAACCATTAAATCAATAAAAAAGGAAATATCCAAGTATCTCTGGCAGAGTGATTTTGCAGAGCCTATCAAAAGAGGCATCCTGAACCTCCCAACTGACAAAGGGGGACTAGGAATTCTTAACGCACAAAAGCAGAGTCTCGCCTTACGAATAAAACACATTTTCAACCTAAAAGAAGTTGAGAACCCTCACCCTCTTTTTTACATTCAAAGCTACATACTATCGTATCCGCTCACAAACTTTGCTAAAACTACACACCCAGAATGGACCTTCCTAACAAAAAATCTAACACCAAAATCACTAAAAGAATTACCATACTATTAAAAGGATGTCATTGAAACACTAAAAAAAAGAAGAAAAAATCTTTGAAATCACTCCCAAAAAATCTAAAAATATATATTGGCAAATATCAAACCCAAACGAAAATGAAAACATAAAGAAAATTGAAACGACATGGGAAACACACCTGCAAAGATCTCTGCCGTGGCCCAAAATATGGCAAAAAAACTTCAACTCTTTTGCCCAAGGACCATCAAAAAACACGCTATGGAGAATATATACAGATAGTCTGCCAACTCTTCAAAAGACCAAAAGGTGGCGCAAAAACCGAGGAAGAGGAACAGACAAATGTCGAAAATGCGATAAAACAGAAACAACTTTGCACCCGTTTATATCGTGCACAACAACAAGAAGTGTATGGAATGCGTTTAAAACCATCTACAAGAAACTAAATCCAAATAAAAAATTTAACATTGTTCGCGCTATATTCCAAATAAACTCAGAAGAACAACCACAAAAAATGTCGCAAAAATCATTACGACAACAACCAATATAATTACCACAGAATTATGGAAAGCGAGAAATGAAACTATAAAAGAAAATAAGGGTATAACATCCGAAAAAATAATAGAAAGAATCAAGAAGGAAATAAAATATATATGAAAAACACACTACAACAAGTTCAGAAGAGAAAACGACATTGAAGGTTTCCATAAAATTTTCTCAATCAACAACGCAATTAGTCTAACAACCATGGAAACGTTAAAATTTAACATATAACTCTAGAATATAAACTAAACTTGATCCCAAATAAATTCTCTCGACAACTTAAAAAAAAAAAAAAAAAAAAAAAAAAAAATGAAAAAACCCGTTACGAGTGTTATAAAGTCACATCCAAGAGTTGCTTCCTAAACTCTCGATAACTCAATAAAAACTAATAAACAAAATACAAAACAAAATAAAACTATAAAACTAAATATAAAACCATGAAACTACAAAAACAAACAAAAATACAAAATAAATGTGCCTTCTTTGGCCTTGGACAAGTTGGAAGATAGAAAAAAAAAAAAAAAAGTAGCACTCTATGATCGCTTTTGCTTTTAGATCACTTCTCGGCCTAATGACTAAGATCAAGTGTAGTATCTGTTCTTTTTTCGGCGACGGACCATCTCTCAATTGGTTACGGTGTTGTTAGAAAGCAGAAACAGCGCAAGATCGAAACCGTGAAAGTCGATAGAGGTTCTTGGCGTAGTCGCTTTTTCAGTGTCTCCTTCTACGTCCGGAAATCTCAAAGCGTTTCGTTCACTCCGGACGTGAAATGGAGATAAACCATAAAGATGGCGCTGCTCACTTTCGGCTGAGTGGCAACTAAACTCTTATATAGGTCAAACAACCTTTAAATGGGCCAAAATACGGAGTCTCGGCTCCTAAATAACACCGCTTAAAATGTTATAGGGGTATACATACATATATATATATATATATATATATATATATATATATATATATATATATATATATATATATATATATATATATATATATATATATATATATATATATATATATATATATATATATATATATAAAATTCAAGTGACATCTTTAATAGTATGTGTAATAATATTATAAGCATTAAAACATCATATACGGTATCAAACAATTTATTTATTTTTTAAGTAATATTTCGGCTCATATAGTGAGAGCCATTATCAAACAAATAAAACCATTAAAAAAACTGTTTAAAGATTATAATAAACGTAACCAAATGATGTCATTGCAACGTTAGATATTCAACATTTTTTAATTTTAGAAAAAATGGTTTCCAATGGTGAGTCATCACCAAATTTCCATTATCACGATTTAAAACGTTTTCTTTAGGTTTTGAACATTGTACACGTTGTATTTCAATGGCCTCACGAACTTTTCTTTTGTAGTTGTTTGAAATAACAGAAAGCGTTTTAGGGTTCTCCCAGTTTGTTTTACCATTACAATGTTGTGAATGTTCTACTATTCCAGATGTTTCCCAGTAGGCTTTTGTGACATTATTTTTATGTTCTTGAATTCGTGTGGAAATCTTTTTTTTTATTTCACCAATATAACATGCACCACATGTGCAATTAAGTTGGTACACTCCTGGATGACTGTTTAGAGGCAGTTTAGACTTGATTCGCAAAGTATATTTGTTAAGGGATTACCAAAACGGAAGACTGTTTTAACACCGACTTTACAAAACTCTCTTGTTAGAACAAGGCTTCTTTTTGGGACCCATGGTAAAATAACAAGATTTTTTGTATCAATTTTTTGAGAACTAGATTTATTTGTGGAGTATTTGTAGTTTTTAGCAATATCTGAATACTGTACACCTCTAACAGTGCATTTAGGTCAGCACTCTGATGTAAAGAGCTGCTGAGGACTTCATTTAAACATATTAACATATTAAAACATGTAATAGAGTTGCCACTACATCGACTGAGGGTTTGCCTTCTTTGCAAAATTTGCAATTTTCTTTAATTAGGTGGTTAAAAAAAGTATGAATAAATTGGTAGACAAAATTTAATAATGACAAGTGCAAGATTATGCATATTAGAAAAAAACAACCTAAAAACAAGAACTCTATGCTTAATAAATCCAAATATAAAAGTGTGCCACTATAAATAACTTTAGAAGGAGATCTTATATAAATATGTATCAAATGACCTAAACTGGAATTGCCACATTAACTATAATTTCAAAGTTTACCTCCTTTGTCCTAATGTATGCGGTAGTGGTGCAGTGGTAAGAGCGCTCGCTTTGTAAGCGAGAGGTTCGGAGTTCGACTTTCACCACGTCCCTGGAAGTACCGCGCTCAACTTAGTTTCTCCGCGCAGCAGTCTTGCTCGGCAAGGTTCGTGTTTCGGAGTTAAAGAGTTGAGAGAGGGTTGCACCACGAATAATAACTAAAAAATTAAAAAAAAAAAAAAAAAAAAATGAGTAGCCTCCTCGACTGTAGTGGTCCCCTTCAAGCCTTGGGGGGGGGGGGAGTTGAATAATCTAAAAAAAAAAAAAAAAAAAAAATGTGAGGCCAATGAGTTAAAATAATATTTAGTTTCACAATCTTATCAAAAATTTAGAAAACCAATTTTTGGTGTAATGACTTTTTAATTTATACTTTGCCTTCACAAGGTACAATATAATCAAGAAGGCTGTTTTTCAAAGTAATAGCTTTTTAATGTTAGTTAAAGTAACACTAGATTTAAAATTTTTTTAATATAAAAAATTTTTTTAGAGTTGCCTCAAGACACTTGAACATTTGTTGGGTCTCTAATTATATATAAAAAAAAAAGGTTTTTGAAAAGATTGTCTTGTAGGATCTTAAAAGAAGTAAAGTTATATAAAAATTCCAAAAGTAATTATCATTATAAAAAGAAACTTCTTAATTTATATTTTACTGCCGAGAAAATGACATTTTTTAAATTAAAAATGAAAAAATGTACATAGTTGATTAGTTGAAAAAATTTTTCTCAAATTTTTTTAGAGTCTTCTGTAGGTTGTCCCAAAAACAACATTATTATCATGTTGGGTCTTAAATTTAGGAAATTATTATTAAAATTTAAAAAATTGTTTGCTATATTATATAAAAATTATGGAAAAAAAGTAGTTGTCAAAATAGTAAGTAAAAATGCACTCATTTTTTAGTTATACCCTTTATTTTTTATATAATTAATATTTTTTATATAATTATTATTTATATAATATAGTTATTATTTTTGAAATTTGCATATG
>NC_088930.1:43792500-43795000 GCF_038396675.1 Hydra vulgaris | reverse complement strand
GATACCAATGCCTTAAGCTCGATGAGCTGCTCGATATTCGCCAGCAAACCTAAAAGTAATAACCATAAATGAATGCGTGATTTTCATCACGTTTATCTACGTGACTTTTACTATGTATACGTAATAATTTTAATTCATCAACTTTAATAGAACAATCTTGCTTTAGAAAATAAACTTAATAAATCTGATATAAATTGTCTTGTCAATATCTTTACATATGTCAGTGACAATGGTGATATTTCTTCGTGGTTAAACCACATTTTATGCAGTCTAGTTATTGATAATCTAATTATATCTATTTCGGTTTTAAACAATGTTATTGCATCAGACCATAAACCATTAGCGTTTCTGATCTCTTGCTCATTAGCAAACTCATCCAAAATATATAATAACAAACCTTATTTTAATATGACAACTAAATCTCCTAACTTGCAAATTTGTGACAAAACTACCTTAACACGTTATGCAGAAAAAGTAGATTCTTTAATTAAATCCGTACATGTACCCCTCTATCTATTTACTTCAAATATTTCAAATGGCTACAATACAACTCACAATATTGATTTAATCTATAAAACATCATAAATGCTATGCAATCTTATGTATCTGATACCATACCTCATTGTAAGTTTAAACATAAAAACCATGAATATATTACTCCAGGTTGGAATATCTATGTTAAAGATAAAAACGACATTGCAAGAGATGCCTTCAAGCAATGGATTTTTCAAGGAAAGGAGAAACAGGGTTACATATTTGAAAACATGAAGCGCTCTTGTGCTACTTTTAAATTAGCTCTTAGATATTGTACATTAACAAATGTCAAATATAATGTCTTAGATAATGAACAAATTCAAGCAGATTTATGTGCAAAAAATATAAACAACACAGACTCGAGAAAGTTCTGGAGTAATGTGCGAAAGATCAGTAACAAAATGTAGCGAACTTTGTTGCTAGTGTTGAAGGTGCCACAGGCGATAGTCATATTGCTAATATCTGGAAAAAGTACTTTCAAAAAAAGTACTTTCAAAATTTGTATAATTTAACTAACAATGAAAAATATTACTTCAGTTTCATAAAGGAAATAGAATTTTCCACAGGAAACTCTGATATTATTGTGAGTTGCGTTGACATATCCACTGCAGTAAAAACTAGGAAAAGCAGCTGGACCTGATAACCTTTGTATGGAATCTTCTATGTATGGTGGAAGAAGATTGCAGTTTTTTATTAGTATTTTTTTAATTTATGCATTAAATTTGGTTATTTACCAGCCGCGTTTTGAGAGGCCACGATTATTCCACTAGTAAAATCTAAAATGGCTGATTTAACAGATGTGAACAACTATAAAGCCGTAGTTAACTATAAGCGCTCTAGCCACTGCGGCCGTAGCGCAGTGGTTAGAGCGCTTGCTTTGTAAGCAAGAGATCCAGGTTCGAAACGAGCCTTGGACATATTTTCGCGTCACGGTAAGGAAGGAGGCGCGAACTTTCTGGTTAAATGCACTTCCGCGGTGCTCTGTGACAAGACCGTTAGGTCTTCATGGGGCACCTAAATAACAGTATAAAAAAAAAAAAAAAAAAAAAAAAAAATATTTTAAAAAGACTGTGCAGTACTACACATCAAAAGGAAGCCATGTATTTGTTTGCTTCATAGACTTTAATAAAACATTTGACAGTGTCAAACTACTGGCTGTTGTTCAAAAAATTAATAGATACTGGTTTGCCCAAAAAACTTGTTTGTTTGCTTGCATTTTGGTATAGTAATCTGCAAATGTCTGTTCGATGGCAGAAAACAAAATCAAACAGTTTTATTTTTGGTAATAAGGTTCATCAAGGTAGTATATTGTCACCAATTCTATTTAACTTTAACATACAAGATTTGATTTCATCAATATCAAACCTTCGTATTGAATGTATATTATAGGTGGTATATTCATGAGTGTGTTGGCCTACGCTGATGATATGGTTCTAATTGCACCTTCTTGGTTTTCTCTTCAAAAACTAATTAGCTTTACAAATAAGGAATCTTCTTTAATTAACATGTCATTTAATACCAAGAAAACTGTAATCCAACTCAAAAATCAAAAGTTATATCAAACTCCTTCCCAGAATTATGCGTGTCAGGGTGTGAAACTGCTTTTGTTGAATCTTTTAAATACGTTGATCATATAATTAAAAATGACTTAACCGATGATCTTGATAAAACCAAAGAGCTGAAGGGCCTATGCACATGTACAAATATATTAATTAGACGTTTTTATTTATGCTCTACCAGTTTGAAGGTTAAACTGTTTAAGCCATATTGCATTTGTTTATATGGTGTTCCTTTGTGGCAAAATTATAATGATAAAACAATAGCACGCCTTCAGTATTGCTACAACAAATGTACTAAATGTTTTTTGGATACAACAAATATGGTAGTATATCTTTCATGCTTTTAGAGCTCAGATTACCACCTTTTCAAACAGTTATCTTAAACTATAGACATGCTTTTAGTAAAC
>NC_088930.1:43767500-43787500 GCF_038396675.1 Hydra vulgaris | reverse complement strand
GCCGATATCAAAAAATACCATGCAATAAAATGGTTTCAGATCCTCTTCTGTGGTGGAAGCTAAAGCAAGGTTCAAATCCTTGATTAGCAACAATTGCGAAAAAATATTTAGCAGTTACAGCGACTACAGTTCCATGCAAAAGATTGTTTCAACCACTGGATTCATTGCAGACAAGCACAGATCATCATTGCTGCCAGATTCACTGTACATGTTATTATCTTTAAAAGACTGGAATTAAAAAAACCATATATATATATATATATATATATATATATATATATATATATATATATATATATATGTAAATTATGTTAGTGTATTTTACAAATAGAGTGCTCAATGTTCTTAAAGAACAGAGCAATAATTAATTAGTAAAAAACACTTATCTAACTTTTATCAGATAAAATTTTATTAGATAAGTTTTATTAGATAGTTTTATTAGATAAAAGTTAGATAAGTGTTTTTTACTAATTAATTATATATATATATATATATATATATATATATATATATATATATATATATATATATATATATATATATATATATATATATATATATATATACATATATATGTATAAGCTCTAGCAAATAAAAACTCTAAAAATAAAATCAGAGTACAATGAACGTAAAGTTAGAGAATCACTTGAAATTAAAAATGCCTTAGCATTCCTGGAAATAAAACACACTCCTATATTTTTCAACCGTGACAATGGCTTTAAAATTTCTTCAAACAGTTGGAGACCTCTTTCTAAAAAATTGTATAAAAAAGCGGAATTATATAATATTTGCTAAATTTATAATTACGCTGTTATATAATCATGTATGGCTTCTTTTTAATGTCTTCTTTGACGTTTTTATATCATATATGTAACTGTTTTTTGTATTACATTTTACGTCTGATAAAGATCTGTGCAATAACAGGTCGAAATATTACAATGAAAAACTTAATTTAGATTGCTAGTTCAACCTTGGGAATATTTTTCTCTTAGATTGAAGTACACTCAAAATGTACTTGATCACCACAAGAATATATTTTCAAGCAATACTTGTTAAATAATACAATTTCACAAATGCAACATGTGAAATCTATTAACTGATCCAGTTTTGATTCCTTTGCCATGTGCTATATCTTTGATCATGTTCTAGATTATAATTCAACCACTGGAACTTTAAAAGTACCATTTGCTTTCATCCACTGCTAAAGAACAGCTAGTAGTCAAGAGAGGTCTCTCACTGATATATTCCTTCCAAAAACAAAAATAACTAGTATCATGCGAAAATCAAGTATGATTTTAAGGAAAAACGAGACGCTATTTTGATTTATTTATTTATTGTTTGACTGTAGTTGATGACTAATATTTTCTTAAAATCTTTTTTTCTTCAGTTTTAACTTCTTGAGCTCTCCAGGAAGAATTTGCAGATTCAATAATCCCCTTTTTAAGCATACGTTTTTCTTACATTTCAATGAATAACTAATCTTCGTTGCTATGTCGATGAGATTTTGAAGCAATCGGTTTACAGTTAGGCAATAAATTGCCAAATAATTTAGGTGGGGATACTTTTAAGAAAAATGAATAATTTATTATTTTTCCATAAACAGAGGTGCAAATTGCTGTTAGGCTATTTATTTGAAGTAGACTATAGTTTATATTATACTATTATTTATATTAGACTATTATTTATGTAAGACTATATTTGAGGCTGTTTATTTGTTTGTTTAATGATGGATTTCAAGGATGGATATTGTATACTTTGTTGTAATTCAAGTTTTAAAATTTAATTTTAGACTTTCTTTTGTAGCCATGGCAGGGTTCAATGAAGTTAGGTTAATATCTATTTCTAACAATACAGCTTTTACTGATTGTATAAAACTACTTCACTTTCAATTGTATAAAAATGTTGATATCGTTTTTTGCAAATGGTATTCATGCAAAATTTAAAGGCACATTTGTGGAACCAAGCCTGTGTTTGAATGCAACGAAAGCAATATTACATAAACAACTTGCACTTGTTTCAATACAATTTTATTTCATTTCAAACCATTATTTTATTGTATTAAAAATTTTTTATGAAAAATGCTTTTATAAATTAAAACTTTAATTTATTTTAATAAAATTAAAATATTTGTAATTTGGATGGGTTGAAGAACCACACCGTTTGGGTAAAAGAGTCACATGCAGCTCGCAAGCTGCAAGTAGGTGTAACCTGATGTAGATGGTTAATATATATCTAATATTATAAAACTAATATCAAAATCATTTAAGCAAAAAATAAACTTAAAAAACTGAAATACTATGTTTGAATGATACATGTAAAAGTTTTGTTTTATTGAAAATTAAATAAAAAAATTACACAAAACAAAATAAACATTCTATAAAAAATGTAGCAAACATTTATACCCAGAAGTATAAATTATTTTTAAATCAAAATATGATATTTTTTCCTAATTTATAAAGTTGCTGCTTTTTACTAAGCCTTTTTTTTTTTTGCTTACGTGTATTTAACTTCATTTGTTATTACGTGTCTCTTTTAATTTTACATTTATTTATTGAATGCAATATTGTCTGAAACTTTTGTTTTAATAATATAGCAATACCAATATGAAATCAATTCTGCCTTTTACAAAAATTTACTTTATGATTTGGCATATTTTCTTCGCATTATTGATGTCATTGCATGCTTTTTTGGCTTTGTTGTACTCTTGTTGTTAATGTAAGTATTATTATTTAAACTTTAATGTTGTTCATTTTATTCAAACCTTTTATTTATTTTTCATTCAGTTCAGGTTAGTCAAAATACTACAATCTACAATTTGCTACTTAATTTAATCTTATTGCCTCATCATGATTTTATGATGCCTAATCTTAAAAATCTATAAAATTAAGTTGGTACAAGAGGTCCACTTATATATGAAAATAAAATTGCTTGTTATGTATCAAAAGTTACACTATTTTTTAACTACAAAACTTAGTGAGGATTTAAAATGAAGCACAGTGATAGTATTTCAATAATTCTGGAGAATTTGGATAATATATACATATATGTATATTAATTAACGTTGAACTAACGTATAAAGCTCAACTTTGATTCAATGTATATAGATCAACGTTGAACAATGTACACAACCCAACGTTGCAAATATAAAATTATGTAACTAAAACAAAATAATCTGTGAATCCTTAAATATTAAGCCAAAAGCAAAGCAATCATGATTAAGGTCTATCAATGAATATTGCTAATCTCAACCATCGTATTTATAACTTTTAACAAATCGGAGCTTATAATAGGTTTTCACATCTGTTGTGAAAACAATTTATAATAAGATAAATACTAAAATTAAAATAAACGGTTTGTTTTCAGAAAAAAAAAACTATATATATATATATATATATATATATATATATATATATATATATATATATATATATATATATATATATATATATATATATATATATATATATATATATATATATATATATATATATATATATATATATATATATATATAGATATTACGTTTATATATATTAGCAGAAAGCAACCCGTAACACGGGTTATGGGCGGCCTGTTACTTAATTTATAGTGGCTGTTTTCCACAATTTAAAGTTGCGAAACCTTAACTAATACCCTTGTAGAAAAACGCCTTCAAATTAAAAAATTAAACCATCTGTAAAATTAAAATAAAAAGTATGTGGTGGTAAAATAATTTACCAATTATTTATCGTTATTTGAGTAATTTACAATTGACGTAGGTCATATCAGTGTAAGGCAGAACCATTTTCCTTGACATTACCAAGTTTAACACAATACGTTTTTAGTTACTGACACAAAATAATAACACTTCATCATGTTTTAAATTGACAAAAGAGTTAAGCTAAATTTCTGTGATATTTTCTATAACATGAACTTTAGTTAATAAGATTAACATAAAGTGAACGTAAATTATACGTGAATTATTAATTTTTTGGTATCCCCTTGATATATGTTTCTTAAAAAAGGAAATTGTCTTTAAAACGTTAAATGTACACAACTAAACAAATTTACTATAAATAACTAAGCAATTGAGTACAAATACGTTTCAAACAAAAAAAAGTTAATTTACAATCAAACAAGTGTCTAACAAATTTAGAAAAAAATATGTAAACTTTGATCTTTTATATTGCATTAATGCATTATATGACAAACCTAAAATAAAAATTGTAGCAGATAAGTAGACATAAAAATAACAAAAAAAAAAAAAGGAATACATTTTATATGCTTTTCGGTAACCTGTTGTCATACTTAAACTGCTGTCATGATGCAGCTTGTCGGTGTTGTTTTATGACGTTATTTCATGTTGGTTTTTAGTAAACTTTAGTTTAATTTAAAAAGCATTACAATACATTTAAAATATTTTAATTAAAAAGCAAAATAACAAATGCTTCAAAGAGCCAAACTAAAAACAATAAAGATAAAAAATCAAACTGAGATATAAATAAATTGCATTTTATAATTAATCTGCATTTATATAACTAAACATTATGTCGTGACTTATTGTAAATTTTAAAGCAGTGTTTTCAATAAATTAAACTACCAATTAATTATTTTTAACAATAGAATGTATCATCATATTATGATGATTGGGTAATAAATCAATTTAACTATATTTAAGTTTAATTGGTGAAAAACAAATGAAATTTTAATTAAAAAAGAAAAAAACAAACCAAATATACAACATTACTAAAAAAATCAGAAGATAAAAAAAAAAAAATAGAGAATTAAAAAAAATTAAAAAAAAAACCGAAGAAAAAGCAGCAACAAAAAAGTTATTTATCTTCACTAATAGAAGACATTTAGAACCTTTTGGTTGCTGTTTTTTCTTCGGTGTCTCCCAACATCCCGGTATGGATGAGCCCTCCATTTAGAGGATGGCTCATCCATTCCGCCATTACTACACCACTTATTAAAGGACCTCTCCGAGAGAGGCCCTAGGTGTTGGGAGCAATAACTACAACAATGATCAAATGTTATCAGCTCTAAAATTACAAATAGAAAGATATAATAAAATTTAAAAATATTTGCAACTTTTTTTAATCAAAATTTAAAGCATAATCTCACCATTTTCACTGGACGAAGAGGATGCTAAAAATAAAAAAAATAAAAAAGAGAGAACAAATTAAGGGTTAAGCTTGTGAAAAATTTAATTTTAATAAAAATATGAGTAAAATGCGAACAGTTTAAAAATGTCATATTTATGTTAAATAATTCTTTCACCTATTGCACATATTTCTCCATAAAAAATATATAAAATTTAAAACAAAGCCCTACCAGTTATGCTTCTACCAGACACTAAACACAAAAAATTGATAAAATAATATTTACATATAAATAAATATATAGTCATATTTTTTTTTTACCTATTCCCCCCATTTCTTCCATAAAGTTGTCTAAAGTAAGAAAAAAAAAAAAAAACTGAAGCTAAAACTAACAAAAAGTAAACTAAAATTAACTATAAACTAAACTAAAACTATAGACTAAAATAAACTTTAAATCTTAATATCTGTACCTAAGAAGACAAAGGTCGGTTATCCAGTTTTTTGTGAAAATGAGTTATGTATGAGACCTTTTTCATTTTTTCAGTATCTACACAAAGGTATTGAGACTGTTGTCCTACGACAATGTGAGACAAAGTGTGGTCAATATAAAGTGTCTCGTGTCCCAACAATGTTCAAAGGAAAAACTTCTGTAGTCCAGAAATAACTTTTCCCTTTTTTTATTTAACTTTTTATTTTTGTCAAAATTATATTTCATGTGCCTCAAGACAAATTAAATAAAAAATTAAACGAAAAAAATAACATACATTTAACCATCAAGAATAAGCCAATAATGACTAATTATTTTACTATTTTCTCTCTCCTGGACAATTTCTAAAATGTGACAGCTGACCTTGGACTTTTGAGATACAGATATAAATGCTTCATTTATTTAAATATACTAACCATATGATTTATGCTTAGTTTTTTTTCCAACTCTCCTAAAAGAAACAATAAAATAAAGCTAAGCACTTGAAGTTTTACAATTCCAGTTACAGTACAAATAAACAAATTTCTATTAACAAATATCTAATAGCAAAAACGCTGACTTATTTCAGCCTTCAATTCTGTGTCTAAACAATAAAAGCACTTAAATGTATAGACGTTAAAATATCTACTTGACTTTTTAAAAGTAAATTCACTTAACTAATGTAACTAATACCTTTATTAGCTCTCTCTTGATCAACTAAAAAAAATAAATCTTAATTAAACTAACTTGATATAAAATAATTAAAAGCTGTCTTACTGAGAATTTTAAATTACTTCTCTTTATTATTGACAATATAATTTTAAGTCGGACCTAATTTCTTGGGCTTATTGTATAAAATTATAAAAACCTATTGTTTTACTTTGAAGTCAACAACAATATTTTAAAAAACAGTTTAGTTATTTTATAAAAAATAAAAATCCTTTTAAACTTACTACCTCTCTCTTCATTGTTGTCAACTAAACAAAAAAAACAACAAGCAATTGATAGTATATTTTTACTTTGGTAGTAGGTTATTTAGTAGATTAAATAGATCTTTGATCTATTTAATCTGCTCTAACAGTCTACAACCTTATCATTAAACTATAACTTTTTTCTACAACCTGGCGTAATTTAACATAGACATATTTTTTAAGTAATTAAAAAATATTGAAGGTTATAATATATAAGATTTTATAAACCTGAAATTTTAAACCACTTAAAAAAAAACAGATAGATTATAACGTATTTTTTTTCCTTTTTAAAAAGTAAAAATGCTTTTTAACTTACTTTCTCCAATAATACTGTTGTCATCTAAACAGAAAAGCAAACAAATATTGAAGTCGATTCTTTCTTAAACCTCTTTAATTACTTTATTATTAAAATAAATATTTAATCTTTCTAGATTGAATTAGTTTACAAAATTTTCGTTGTTACCATTTTATTATTTTATAAACATTATTATTTTATTATATCATTATTATTTTATCATTTTATGTACATTTTATAAAGTTAATTTAAATCAACAAACATATACGAACTGCAATTTATAACGTTTAATCATAACAAAACGGAACAAAACTTAATTCTTAGTAATTCAGGGACTAAAAATAAATATATATTTAAAAACTAACTACGTAACATGATACAAATCAGTAGCATAATACACATCTAAATAAATACAAACCTTCATCTTCAACAACTTGGGACATTCTATTAATTTGATATAAAAAATAAAAAAAATATGCTTTAAAACAAATTTAATAAAGGTAATAGACATGTTAAGATATAAAAAAATGTAAACGATTAAAACGATTAAAAAGAATATAACTTACTTGAAAGATATAATAAGATGTATTCGATCAGCTATAATAGAAACGTGCTTTTTTAAATGTCTGGAAATTCCAATCTCAAATTTCCAGAACAGAAGAAAATCTAACAGTGTACAAATAAAACTGTCCATCACTAAGCGTAACAAAACAACCAAGAGTAACAAAAAAGTAAAAGCGCATTTAACTTATTGCATTACATTATAATAAATGAAATTACGAATAGCATATTCAATTAATTACATTATGATTAGCAATTTTAATCAATGCCTAAAATAACTCATCTATTATAAACAAATCATCAACTTTAATCAATGCCTAAGATAACTCATCAATGCGTCTAACTCATTACGCAACTAATTAGTTTATTTACAAATATGTGCAGTAAACATATCTGGACATTAGAGCCAATTTGTCTTAACTTCATTTTTTGTGAATGAGTAAAATACAAATTTAATATTTATGTCGCATATTCCGTCTGGGCCATATAGCCTTCTAATTGTTATTTATTGCGGTTGAATCGCAATCAATTAAGTCTTAAATCCATTTTATGAGCCAAAAAATCTAAAAAAAGTGTTTTTACTATACTATCACATTTCTACTTAATATGTACTATCACATTTAGCTTCCAAAAATGTTTTAAATTGGCTTTTAAAGGTTACATTACGATCATAGTTTTTAACGTGACATAATTTCATGTTTGTAAACCAAGCTGACCGCACCCAGGTCTTGTTAAGTCTGTTCAACACAGACCATTTTTATATTATTTGTATGGGCTCTTTGTTTCAATAGTTTTTAGTAAAAAGTATTTTGCTACCATTTACTAAACATTCCTTTCGTTACTCAAAATTTAATTCTCTTAAATATTTTGACACTAATAAAGGACCTCCCTTCCTCGTTTTTGCCTTAATGGTGGCCAGGAGAGTAGAGTTATTTTTATTAAGAGTAATCAAGTTTTTGATGAAGACCTTTTACCAAAATAATAAAAAGTAAAACAATGATTTAAATGTATAGGAATTTTTTCTTTTTAATGTATATGAGAATTTAACATATATGAGAATTTTTTCTTTTCTCAAAAGTGTTGCAAATGCAAACTAAGGTAATTAATTAGTTAAACACGTTATAAAATTTAAGTAACTCTATATTTGACAAATGCACATAACTACAATATTCTTCGTGTTTATAAAGGTTTTTAGTTTGTTTTTAGTTGCGACCCCCCATTTAAAAACATCCCCTAAATTACTAGGCATAAAATAGAGAAAATTAAAAAAAAATTGAACTTATTGCATATATTTATATCATTTTAACTGAAAAAAATTTACAATAAAAGGAAATCAGGTTTTTTTTATAAATCGAATAAATGCGTCAATCGTAAATCTTAAAGAAAAAAAAATGGAATTATGATACCATAATAACAACAACAACAACAACAACAACAAAAAAAGAAACATAAAAACTCAAAATCGATTTACCTATTTATAGTAACCTATTTTGACATGGCAGTTAATATAAATAATTATCGAAAATGTAACTATAAAATTTATTTCGAAGTACAAAAGGATTAAGAATAATAATAATAATAATCAAAAAATCAATATAAGATATAAATTGCATTTTTAGCATAATGTTATCTTGGCTTTTAGTAAATAAATAAAAGCAGTAAGTTCCAATAATAAAACTACCTATTATTCATTTTTAACAATAGACACCAACGTGAAGATGAGCCAAGCAGTCCATTAACACAAAACATCACAACAATAACACATAACAACAGAATATTTACACCCTTGATCCTAAAATCCAGCGAAAATAACAAATCAAATTAAAATATGAAAGACAAAATTAGAAACCCAATTTAAAGTTAATTATATTTATCTTTTGACTAAACATATAAATACATAAAAGTGTGTTTGTTTATATATTCAATATTAGTTATTCAATTACTTCAAATTTAGGGCATTAAAACACCCAAGATTAAAAGATCAAGGTTGCATACTCTCTCATACACATTACGCTAAACACTAGCAGACATTATTATGTGTTTCCAGAATAATGAAAACAACCAAGACAATACAACCTAGCTCTAAAGGAGTAAACTTGCCTGGCACTAAATGCTGCCAAGTCACACCTCTGCTAAAAGTATACCGCTTGACTGGCAAGATTATCAATCTTGTTCAACATAGTGCCAAGTCACACCACTATGAAAAAACAGAAACAACATAATTTAAACATATATACAACTATAAACAAATATGGTTTTATATAACACATATAAACACACTTTATAACAATATTAAATGACTGTTATAATTATCAAAAACAATGAAAAACTATTAAATGCTCTAGTTCTTGAACATGCAACATATAGTTAAACATGAAAGAAACACAGTTTTTTGAGATATACCCCAACTTTATCAAATATTTGACCTTGACTTTTATTAATTGTGATTGAATATGCCAATCTGACAGAAAACTGACGACGTTTCAAAACAAAAAGTACATTAGAATCTAATAGAGCCAACTGAATTCGAGAACCAAACCCGTTTACAACTGAATTCGAGAACCAAACCCGTTTACAACCAGAAACACCTGTCAAAACTTCTGCATCAATATAACAATTTCATTCGAGTACCACTGCATAACCCAGCTTTCAGATTTAAATTTATAAGTAGGATAATTACACGACCAATTTTTAATTTTAAACAATGAGGTGGCATACCTGAAGGAGTTAAGCTGTTCAAAAACTCAACTGGAAAGTTATTTCTTTCATTGAGGTCATCAGTATTAATTCGATCAGCACTTAAATAAATTTTGACCTCACCCGGCAGACATTCAAGCACTTCTTCATTGATTGATAATGATTCAACATTAATTGGTGTTAAAATCACGCGTTTAGAATAATCATTTTGTTCAGTATCTCCAAGAATCTTTTAAACAATCAATTCATTTTCTCTAATAATGCACTGATTTGGTATTTTAATCCATCTTTTAAAAGGATCCTCCTCTTTGAAAGGTACTGTTTCATTCCCAAGTTTGAATACCATTGGGAAAATTCACCTTCCCGATCTTGTACTCTCATATTTTAAATTAATGCAAACTTCTGCACCCATTGCTAATGCAAAGAAAATTTTAAACACAATTCTACTATTTCAGCTGATTGTTCTTCTTCACAACAGGCAGAATTTGTCTAAAGTCACCACCAAAAAGAATGATTTTTCCTCCGAACGAAAAGTTGCTGTTGCAAACATCTTTTAACAACCTATCAATTGCATTTAAGGCATGTTTAGGTATTATGGATGTTTCATCTAGCAAAAACAAACTTGTCTTAAAAAATGCCCATGTATAGAGTTAGGAGTTACATTTCATGTACTATTATCCAATATTGGAACAGGAAGTTTGAATAAGCCATGCAATGTAGATCCATTTGTAAGAAGAGTTGCTGCTATGCCAGTCTATGCAGCTGTATCAGATTTAAAGCCCCTACATATGGTTTCAGCAATCAAATAATTATAAGTAAAGGTTTTTCCACTCTTAGCTGGTCCATCCATGAAAAACAATCGAGAATGTTGATTTTCTACACTTAGCTGCTCACTCAGTGCAGCAAGGATAGCATTACATACGTTTAATTGATTGACATTAAGCAACAATTTCATTCGATTAGCTTCTTCAATGCATTGCTAAACATTTCATCAATATTTTCTAGATTTAAGCCTATAAACTCATCAAAAACAGGCAGATTGTAATCAGCCAGCGTTTTACCACTTTGATTAATAATTTTTTCAATTTGACGAAGAGTAGCTTGTTCAGCTATTAGAAGTGGAGCTGAATAAAATCTTCCATCATAAAAGCTTTGTATGTATTCCAAAGATGTAAAGGACTGTCAGGTTCACAAAGGTCAAAATAATTGAAAATTATTTGCTCTGGTCTAACATTATGATCATTTCCAAGGTTGTTTACATGTTCGTGTAAAGCATCATACTGCTCGCTTCTCAGTTTGTTTGGTTATTTCTGATGAAAGCGAGGCAATAGCCTTCATATTTAACATACGCATCAACAGCATATTGCTAAAACAGTTTTTTTGCCATAAAAGAGTGAAGAAGAAACTTGTATAACTAAATTTCATAATTGCAATACTGAGATAATGTAACATGATTTCTAACCAATGTAACACGTTGCTACATTGGTTAGAAATCATGTTACATTCTCTCAGTATTGCAATTACAAACTTTAATTATACAAGTTTTTTAATAGAGGATAAATTATAGGATCTAAGTTGGCACACATACTTGATATAGTTTTAAGAGGATGAGCTCTTGGGTAAATAACAACTTCCTTGGAAGCAGGTGGTGCACCATCTTCACCAAAAAATACAACTGCAACTTCATTATGTAAAGGGAGATTGTAGCGATGTCTAAATTGCCCTTCAAGTAAAGACATTTTTACAACTGACACTGAGCAACCTTCTATAGCTGCTCGATGAATTTCTTCATCTTCCACTTCAGCCATGTTTTTAAATGCAAGAGCAAATGGGTTTTCTTCACTAATAATGGTTTGCAATCGAAACATTAAATCATTTAAGCAAAGATCATTACAACGCTGTTTCATTCTAAAATTTACTGCTGCAAGTGGATCATAGATGTATAATTGACAATATATCGGCGGAACATCTTGATTTGGTTATAGATTAACAATACAATAAAAAACTTGTCTACATATTCTAAAACATGGCGGCCCATGATTCATGGCTTGAACTACACTAGCTTCAAATAAAGCAAAAGAATTCAGATTGGCATTTCTATCTTCATAGTTTCCTTTATAACAATCTTGAAAACCTTGTGGAAAAGATGAAGGCTGTGGCTAAACTACATTTCCATTATGACAACATAAAAAATGTGTTTCATCATGAAATTTCTTAGCACCACAATGCTGACAAATATAATTCATCTCTCCTAAATAATTATAATCTGGAATAGTTTTACTTCTTGCTATACAATGCATTCTTTCGTATCTAGCAGCATTTCTAGCATTTTGTCGAATATTAATCTCATCTGGTCTAAGTTTATCTCTTTTATTTGCAAGGATAATTTTCAACTCGCTTTACCAAGCTCTCCTCATTTGGGTTCGAATTATTTGCAGCATTTCAAGCATTTTATCGATTATTAATTTCATCTCGCCTAAACCTATCTATTTTATTTCTGCAATGAATAATTTGCCAATTAACATTTCCATTTTCTAAACTAATATCTGCTTCTAGTCTAATAGCATCCATTTAAACTTTACTTTTAATTGAAAGTAGTAACAAAAATTCTGAATCGAATTCTGAAGATTGCAATCCAATATAATTCCTATATATTCCTATATTTTTTTTTTCTACTCCAAAGATCACGCACAGATAATTTTTTTTATATAACAGACTGTCATTTAAAATAAACTATAAAATAATCTTATGACTTTAAAAAAGTATATTTATATCAGCTAGGAGATGTTTGAAAAAAAATTAGCTTTGCAAATGATAATAAAAAAAAATTATTAAAAATATGCAATTCTAATAATAAACATACTGCTAACAAAGAAAAATTAAAAAAACGTTGTAGACTCTTTTCTGCAAACCTAAATATTATTTCTTCAAAAAAATTATTAGTAAATGTTTAAATTATTATTAGTAATTAAATTATCAGGAAAAAAATTCACAAAACTTCACAATAATTTGTTCTTCAATACCACATAAATACATCATCTGTTAAATCTAAAATAAAAAATATAACAAATAAGTAAATAAATAAGAAAAACATTTCATGTAAAAAATGAAAATCACTGTACCTTATAGATAAAAGCTGTTGTGATTTACCAGAATAGTAGTTGTAAAACATTATTATTTTGTGTTAAATTTTACAAAATACTATATGCTGGAACACCATGATTCCAAAATATTTATAGCAAAATTATGTAGAAAACAGCGCTCAGGACAAAAAATCAAATTGAGATAAAACAAACTGTATATATGGCAAAATAATTTGTATTGGCTTATAGTGAATGATTAAAAGCAGTGATTTTTAATAAAATTACCATTTTTAACAATAGACACCAACAATATCACACACTATAAGTTAATATAATATGCATGTAACATAACTTAAGTAAGATAACACTCATATATAACAGAACATAAGTAACAACGTTAAGGAAAATGTTATTAAAATGCATTATTATGTATTTTTACAATAATTAATAATAAAGGCTTGAAAACAGCTAGACCTAAAGCAGTGGCAGTTTGTCACTTAACACTATAATGTAAACCTCTGTTATAAGTACATCACTTAGCTGGCAAAGTTGACAAATTTTGCTCTACTCGTTTATCAAGTCACAGCACTTTGAAAACACGGAAGCAACATAATAAAAACGTATGTACCAACTATAAACACAATAAATGTGTTTGAATATGCTTATAAGGCTGAATGTATACTTTATATACATATTAAGACACAGTTTTAAAGCAATTATATAAAACATATTAACACATACAGAAACAATAAAAAAACACTTTACATTATTATAAAAACGCATTGATAAAACAACTATAAAGCACTTATTACCACATACACATACATATCAAAAAACAATAAACGTGTGCAAACAAAAACTTCAAAAAAGACGCGAGAAAATTTAAAAAGATATAAAGTAAATAAAATATATATTTACAAACAATACTCTTTATCTTCTTTTTTTTTCTCATAAGAACTGTAATCCTAATAATAAAATTTAACCTTTACATACAATAACATGTAAAGGTTAAATTTTATTATTAATAAAATTTAACCTTTACATACAATGTGACATGCCATGTCAGTGTTGGCACTGACACAATTTTAACTTATTTTTCTAAATTTTCTAGAAATGAACAAAAATAGTTAAAAGCATCACAAAAATTTCAAAGTAGTAAAACCCATTTTATGGAAATAGCATTAGTATAACTTTAAATAACATCCAAACCCCAATTTTCCTTCTAAAAAATAAAATAGCAAAAATTAATAGCTAAAAGAAAAACTAAAACAAACAAAATATAAACGATTTAAGAAATTAAAATCCATTCTACTTTATCCAATAAAAATTCAAATCCTTTCTACTTTATCTAATGAAAATGTAAATAGAACTACTTTTATATACTTACTACAATTATAAAATGATCTTAACGATGATTATTTTATTTAATATGATTCTTTATGTAATATCTAAACTAATAGTTAAATTCTAAAAGGAAAAAAGTTTAATTCGCGTAAGACTTCTTTCTCCAATGACCGCGTGCATATATATTATATATATATATATATATATATATATATATATATATATATATATATATATATATATATATATATATATATATATATATATATATGTATATATATATATGTACGTATATATATGTATATATATATATATATGTACGTATATATATATAAATATATATATATATATATATATATATATATATATATATATATATATATATATATATATATATATATATATATATATATATATATATATATATATATATATATATCAGGGGCTATCTTAGACCCTAAAATACTATCTAGAAAAACCTCTGATTAGTCTTTTTTCTTCTCAATTCGGGCGCAGCCCACATTAAAATTAAGGACTTTTTTTTTTTTAACACTTTTTTTACGGCAAGTATTATTTCTATATACTCTCAAAATCTAAATTTTCCTTCTTTTACAACAGCAGTAGTGATCTTGTTTAATAAGTGAAAGGTACAAAGTATTACAACTATATATACATACATATATATATACATATATATATATATATATATATATATATATATAAATATATACATATATATATATATATATATATATATATATATATATATATATATATATATATATATATGTATATATAGAGGTTGGCATCAGGTCAGCAAAAAAAGTTTTATACAAAAGAGTTACCATAAAGCATAGAAATGAGGTTGGTAATTTTTTGCTCACCCCAAACACATTTAGGTTATTAGTTAGGTTGGCATTGCCAAATGCTGACCCTAATTCTGAGGGCTGCTAAGGCATTTTAAGAAACAAAACAAAGTTTTCAAACATTTGCATGCCATGTTCTTTTTAAACTTTTATTCTAAATCTTATTTTGAATTAAAATGGGAAAACAGACTTTAGGGCACTCCAATCTTTTTTAGTTAAGAACTTTTAGTAATCAATCTTGTAGAGTACATGAATTTAACCCAATATTTAGTAATGAGCTTGGTATACACTCAGAGTGTAATTACCGTCTTATTATTCAGCAATAAACAATAGTTTTAAAAAATGTGATTACTTTCATCAAAAGCGTTACTTTTAAATATAATAACTAAGTACCCTATTGAAAAAAGTAACTATATTTCAGCAAGGTTTTTGTATCTGTGTCAAAAGTATGCAAAGTTTTACTTAAAATGCATTTGCAGTTACAAGAAACCATGCTTAAACATAAATGCTTTATTCAATAGCGTATATTAATGAATAATATTGTGTGTTTAACAACACAAACAGTATTGGTTTTTATAAACTTATTATTAAATACTTAATGATATTATTATTTTCGAAGGTTTTAAAAAAGAAATGTCAAAACAACTTTTCATTTATTTCTAGTTCCTTTTATTATTTTTTTTCAAGATAATACATTTTTTTATTAGTAAATAAATGTAACAAACTAAATTAAGAAAATTTTTTTATTTTGTATTAATAACAGTTTACAATCGTTAGGTCATCGCATATTAATTATCATTAATTTGCGCACTCTGGGCAAGCGTATGAAAAATTTATATAATAAAAATAAAAATTGATTAAATTCAATAAACATCTGTAAAATATTTATTAACTTATTAACTAGAACAAAAATTTTTCGAAAATAAAACTCCCTTATATGATATTAATCTCTTATATGAGATATTTGTCAATAAATAATTATTTGAACGTCGACGTTCATTAAGAAAAACAATTTGTCGCGTGCTGTATTTTTATAAATCGTTTTTTTATAATTCATTCTTAAATAATTTAGATGTTTTTAACAACAAGTGACCAAAACAATCAAGTTGTAATATAGATTTGTTTTTATTTGTTATTGCTGAGAGAGTTATTAATCTGATTATTTTATATATATATATATATATATATATATATATATATATATATGTATATACATATATATATATATATATATATATATATATATATATATATATATATATTATATATATATATATATATATATATATATATATAATTTTCAAATAAATAACAGTTTTTTTTAAACTTCATCACGTACAAAAAATTTGTTACAGTTTCTGTATATAAACAATTTTTTTGGCTAAAATAAAAAATGTAATAGTTTTTACAATAGCTACCATAGTCACATTTTATAAAATAAATAATTACCAAAAAAATTCACAAAAAATTATACAAAATGTGTGAAGTAATTAATAATAAACAAAAAAAAAGACAATTGAAAAATTATATTGTTATAGTAATAATGCATGATTTTAATTGTGTATTAAGAAGAGATTTTTCCATTTCAATATGGATACGTTCCTTAGTTTTGAGCTCATACTTGTTGTGTAGAGTCTGGTGGTTTCAACCACTTGACACTACACAACAAGGATCTCAGATGATCTAAATTCAGGTAAGGTCTCTAATATTTACAAACACTCAATTCGTCACAAAAATGCAAAAATTCAACAAGTTTTCATTGCTATTCCATAATTAACAGAGCTTCCTCCAAGTATGAAGTCAAAATTAAGGAAGGTATCCCTATTGAAATGGAAAAACCTTTTAATACACAAATATATATATATATATATATATATATATATATATATATATACATATATATATATATATATATATATATATATATATATATATATATATATATATATATATATATATATTTATATATATATATATACACAGTGGGGTGCAAAAATAAAGCCACACTAATATTTTTTCTTCATTTTGAGTATAAAATGTATAATCAAACAAAACAAAAAAAATTGGATGTGGCAGTTAAAAATTTAGAACAGAAGAGGTATGTTTATATATAAATTAATATTTACATAAATAAAATCTTTAAAAAAAAGATTAATATGAACACATTTGATATTTAAGAAACATCTAACGGATGTAGAAATTGGACAAATTGTTGAAGCTGCTGACCAAGGAGAGTCTCACAGAAGCATTGGAAAGCGTTTTAAACGAGAAAACTCAACTATTAGTAGATTGGTAATGAAATATAAACACACTGGTAATTCTGAAAGGTCTGCTGGATCTGGGAGAAAGCCTAAAACTTCAAAAAAAGAAGATCGCTACATTCTTAACGCTGTCAAAAAAAATCGTAAAATCACATGTTCTGAGATAAAACTAGATTTGAACCTTACTAATATCTCAAAAAGGACAATATCTCGCAGAATAAAAGCATTGGGTGATTTTTTTTCTGGAAAGCAAATTAAAAAACCCTTTGTTAGTGAAATCAATCGAAAAAAACGATTAATGTCGTGCATTGAGCACAAAGATTGGACATGTGAACAATGGTCTAAAGTTATCTGGGGCAACGAGTCTCCTTTTGTTTTGTTTTATTATGGTCAATCTCACTGTTGGAAATTAATTGGGGAAAAATTCAACCCCCAAACATGCAAGGCAACAATTTAACATGACAAAAAGATTAATCTTTGGGGTGGTTTTAGTGCACACAAAGTTGGAAAACTTTACCGGGTGAAGGGCATCAGGGACCAGCATATGTATCATAAAATCTTAGTTAATCAGCTTGGACCAAGTATAAAAGAACTTTTTCCTAATAGTAACTAAATCTTTCAACACGATAACGATCCTAAACATACAGCACGGTTGAATAAAAGATATCTAGAAACTAAATAGATACCAGTTATGTCTTGGCCAGCACAGTCTCCTGATTTAAATCGAATAGAAAACCTTTGGTCTATATTGGAGAACAAATTGAAAGATCGTAGAGCAAAAAATGAAGATGATTTGCTCCAGATTCTTTTTGATGGTTGGAATGCTTTGCCAAACGATTTATTTAAAAGACTTGTAGATAGTATGCCTTCTAGATGCGCAGAATTCATAAAAAACAAAGGATAACCAGTTAAGTACTAAAACAGCTGAAACCTAAAAAATACTTTACAAAGCCTAATATTCTTTTTATTATATGTAATATACAATGATGTTTTAAACATTTTTATCAAAATTGTCCTATATTGCTTTTATTATATGAGTCTTACTCAATTTTTGTTGCTGTTTTTATAAAAAAATTAGTGTAGATTTTTTTTTGCACCCCCTTGTATATATATATATATATATATATATATATATATATATATATATATATATATATATATATATATATATATACATATATATATATATAAATATATATATATATATATATATATATATATATATATATATATATATATATATATATATATATATATATATATATACTATTATTATTATTGTAAGTATTTTATACAACTATTAGTTTCATGCTAAATGCAATCATCAGGTAAATATATATATACATATATATATATATATATATATATATATACATATATATATATATATATATATATATATATATATATATATATATATATATATATATATATATATATATATATATATAAACATATATATATATATATATATTATATATATATATATATATATATATATATATATATATATATATATATACATATATGTATATATAAAATATAGAAAATAATATTAAAAACCACAACAAAAAAATTATCTTCCTAAGAATTTTCGTTTAATTTTTGTTTACAAAAAGAATTTTGTCATTAAGTAATTTGACAAGATTCTAGCGATATTAGTAGAATTTAGAAATAATAAATTTTTAATTGGTTATTAAAATTATTTATATTATTGCTTTTCATTTGTTTATGTATTCTTATTTTAGTTGAAATATAAATACACATAAATTATTGAAAATAAGAATTGTATAAATATTTGTATTTGACATTACATTAAATAAAAAGATTTATTTGCAATTCTCCTAATATAAAAAAGTCAGTTAAAATCTTTTTGGGTAGTCTATAAAGCGCCTCACCCTATATTTGTCAATTCTTAACATCTTTCCCCCTGTCACAAATACCTGAGCCCCTCTCCTTCCCAAGCTGTGATAGAAGTTTCATCGTCAAAAATATTTCAAAAGATTTATATGTAAATACTTTACAACATTTTAAAAATTCAGCTTAATGTAAATAAGGCAATACGCATAAGTGTAAGGAGTGTTAGTAAAAACTTCAATAAACCAAAGATTTTTTTTTATTTAAACAACTTAAATAAGTGTTTACAAAGTTGTAATACTAAAATAAGTTTTAAAGTTGCTCTCGGTCTTGCGTAAAAGCTGTTTTCCATTAGATAACTTTCATATGTGTTTTGAAAAATTTCCTTTGTTAATTATTTTAATGAATGAGTTCAATACTTTTGCAACTGTTTTATTACGTATCTCTAACTCTGAATAATAGATAAAAAAATTCAAGATAATTATTAAGCTTCGGCTCCTGGAACGTTATTCCCGAAA
>NC_088930.1:43740000-43762500 GCF_038396675.1 Hydra vulgaris | reverse complement strand
AATATGTAATGCATGTAGTATCTATAGAACTTTAAAAATGTTTTATTTAGTATTCTAGAAAATTGTAAAAAAAAAAAAAAAATTAAGTATATAAGCAAAAGAATTTGAACCCATGCGTAGCACTTCAAACACTTTGGCATGTTATATCCTCTTTTAGTACAACTTAATAAACAAAAGACCAAAAACAATGTAATGATTTGTATTTTATCAAATTATATAAAACGGCATATAAATGCTGTAAATCAGATTAAGGAGATATCGCCGCAATGAAATTTTCAAGTAAAAGTAAATAATTTTTTATAGTTTACAGAACTTAAAGTTTACTAGTTAGATATTTGCATAGACTTTCGCTCACATAGATAAAATACAAATCATTACAGATTGTGGTTTCAAAAATATGGTTAACACGCTGCCGTCCATAATTATTTTAATGGTCATATTTTTTGATATAAAATATCAAAGTTCAATTTACTATTTAGAGAAAAACTGAAAACAGAATCTACATGAACTATGTTATCTTCCTATTACATAGGCTTCTAAAAAAATTAATTTAAGTTATATTAGTTCATAGTTTACTCGCCTATTAACCACTCTTAGCTACAATAATTGCCATATGTATTCTTAGCGTTCTACTTAACAACTTATCCAAGTTTATGTCACTTTTATAGCATTAACTAATATGTTTTTCCACATCTTTTGCACCATTTGGCATAAGCTTTTGACAATACTGACAATTGATCCCATAAAAATCCGATTAAAGAAAGATCTTTTGATTGGGGAGGCTAAATCATTCTATTCAACATTTATCATTCCTAAACTCAGTCAAATAACATATACAATGTTCTGAAAATAATGTTTTGTATTTAAGTCATACTTTTCTAAAAATAGTGAATGGTTTCTTTTTTCCCAACTTTACAAAGGAATTGCATGACTTTTTTTTGTGTCAAAGTAAACTACTTTTGCTCTTATTCCCTTTGTATATACAATGTCACCTGAGGCATTTCAACCATAACAGCCGCACACCTTAACACTACCGAATCCACCATGTTTTACAGTCAATAATAGACACTTTTCCTTTACAATCAGCAATAGTTGTTTATATATATATAAACAACTTTTTTTTAAATGTCTGCTCATACCCTCTAAATGTGTTCTATATAATAAAATAATACTAGAAATAAAAAATTTCGAAAACAAAATGTTTTTAGGGGTAGCTCAAGACCCTTAAACATCAGACAGGTCTATATAATTATCAAAAAATAGTTCTACAAAAGTATATCATGTTGGGTCTTAAAAGATGCAAAATTGTATAAAAACTTCAAGAATAGTTATCATTTTATAAAAAAACTATAATTTTACTGCCTAGAAAATGACATATTTAAACTAAAAACTAAAAATATGTTGTTGTTTTTTCTTATAACTTTTTTTTTTTAATGTTTTTTATAAAATAATGGTTATTTTTGAAGTTTTTATATAATTTCGCTTCTTTTGAGAACCAACTTGATATACTTTTGAAGAACAATTTTTTTGATAGTTATTTATTTTAAATTTATTTATTGTAAAAGGCAAATACAAAACAATGAAGTCCAATAAAAAACTGTTGTTTCTCTAGCTCAAAAAATAGTTTCCTAATGCGGACCATTTTATGCGGTATAGAGCTCCCTGCCATATGGCATGGTCTGTTGAAGCTTATTTAGAATGGTCTGTTGAAGCTTATTTAAAATACTTCTTTGCGAGATTGGCTTAGTAACAGCCCTGATATGAACTCTATTGAAAATTTGGGGAGCTGATGAAGAGGGAAGTGGCTGCCGATCTGATCACAATTCAAACTACCTTTAGAAATAATCATATATGTATGGGATCATTTTCAAATACAGGAGACAATACAGTGTTGCATTAATAGCTTGCTGCACAAAACTAAAGCTGTAATTGCTGTTAACAATGGTTCAATAATTAATAACATTTATTTGTAATAATATTAACTAGCTATCAAGACCTGTGCAATATAGGTCATGGTAAGTCTGTTCTACACCCGACTGTAT
Source organism: Hydra vulgaris (assembly GCF_038396675.1). NCBI lineage: Eukaryota > Metazoa > Cnidaria > Hydrozoa > Anthoathecata > Hydridae > Hydra > Hydra vulgaris. The sequence continues at coordinate 43,760,458 of NC_088930.1, read as the reverse complement.
CAAAACTTGTTCTAAATTTTGTCTATATAGTTCAATACATTTTAGTAAATTGCAAAAAATTTATTTATAAATTTTAAGTTCTTGGCCTTTAGTTAACAAATAATTTACTATATTTTAAAACATACTTATCAACTTCTTTATTTATTACATTGTTAAAGTATCTTTAACATAGAAGACAGTTGCGTAACATTTCCTTGGGTGTTTAGGAAACGAAGGCTATAATAAATTTCAGGGGCACCCAAAGTATAAATTGGTCTTTGAGGTAGCTAACTTCCACACATGGAGCGAACTCCAAACATTTATATGTTTATACTAATGTCAAATAAGGATGCTTTGCAAAAAATTGCGATGATTAGAGCTTGGGAACAAAAAAAAACCAAAAATGTAGCCCCACCTGCCCTAAACGTGAGAGCAACAATTAGATGAAATATGTTTTGTACTATTTTCAACTAGACTTATAATCATTGATTAATTTTAAGTTTCATAGTATTATCTCTCAGAGTTCAAAAATTATGACAATATAAAATTAAAGTCCCCTCATTTTGAGGGGACTTTAAACTTTATATTGTCAGAATTTTTGAACGCTAAAATATTTTACTATGAAATTTAATTTTATCAATAAATATAAATCTAGTTAAAAATAATACAAAAAAAATTCATCAACTTGTTGGTCTCACGTTTGGGGCAGGTGGAGTTACATTTTTGGGGCTTTTTTGTTTCCAAGCTCTAATCATCGCAATATTTTGCAAAGCATCCTTATTTGACATAAGTATAAACATATAAATGTTTGGAGTTTGCTTTATGTCTGGAAGTTTGCTATCTCAAAGACCAAAAAATGCTTTGGGCGCCCCAGATAAATTCTAACCCTCATATAAAGATTTATTTAAAAAGCAAAAATGGACAAAGAAAACAGTTATTTTAAATAATTTAGCTCAATCTGTTTAACATTTTGTATAGAAGATTTTCTGTAAAAAAAAAAGAAGGTGAAAATTATAGAAAAGAATAGGGCTTGCCTTGGAGCCAACAAGAAGGATCAATACCTGCCTGGATCCATGAGGTTAGGCAGTAGGAAAATTCATCAGCATAGGGAGAAAAGATATCAGCTAAAAACCGTCACAAAGAAAATCATGAAAGAATCCTAGTCAGTTTTTGGGTAGTATTAAGTGATGCGATAGGGTGAGTATGAAAAAGTCATTTAGCTTTAGGGTAGTAGTAAGTAGTATAGTGCGTTAGTAGTGCAATAGGTTGAGTATAAAGAAAAAGTATGAGATAATAGATTTGGAGAGATTGCATTGTTGGAACTACCTATTTCATCGTTGGAAGCATCTAAAGGCAAACAATGAGACACTGAACACAACCTTGGGTCAGAGGCAAGACACAAATTAGGGAGTGAAGGTTAGTGTTTAGGGTTGTCTGAAAAATAAGTCACAAAGTTGACTATCTGAGTATGAGATCAAAAAACACAATAGTTATGGGCTTTAGTGCTAGCAGGGTCAGTGGTTTTAGAGCCAAGCCATTCTGTGTGATGACTATTATAGTTACCAATAACAATATATATAACAAATATAGTTACCAATAGCAACAATATTTACAGAGGGATGGAGGGAAAGGGTGTGATTAGTTTTATCAGAAATTAAATCTAAAAGAGTGCATTATTGAGAAGATGGAGAACAATAAATGATAAATAGAAAGGTGATAAAGTGAAGAGTTGCTTAGCAGAAGCCTATAAAAGAATGGTCAGAGGATTTAAATCTGATATCTCCTCAAACAGGTGTATTGGTGCGTGAATTAAAAGGTAGTACCCATCAATAGTGAGATCTGAAGAAGGAATTGCCATGTTTAAATTAGTCTTACAAAGAGAAAGCAAGCTTGGTTATTTTTCAAAGCGGTAAGATTCATATAAAGGAAAGTAACTCCAAAGTTCATAAATAATAGTAAAAGATATTTTTATATCTTTCACAATTATTTGTGAAAGATAAAAAAATTATTTGGACATTCTCTTTTTATAAATAAGTATATTCTCTCTTTAAACAGATTATGTTTAATGAGATATATACTTATTTATAGATAGATCACGCCATCCCGAGCAATATTCTGTGCAGTTGTCTCTGACCTGCTATTTAAATTAAAGTTGTAACTAGGGTATTTTATATGGCCTTGACAATGCACAACTAAAGCACTAACAGAGGACACCATCCATGTGCAACATAGCACCATTAATTTTCTGATATTTTACAGCTGTTGATAGAACCAGCCTCTCTGAGAGCTACTACAAAGTTTAGGAAAAAATACTACCAGCAGGCCTCAGTACCAATAAACTAAGTTTTAGAACTGTACCCACATTAGGAGATAACTGGAAGTTGTATAGCCACTATTAAGAAGACACAAGCAAAAATATATTATTTGAGTCAAAAAGATTCAACATTTATTGTGCTAAGCAAGAAACAATTTTACACAGCTATACATATGCGTTACCCTAATAGATGAGGAAGGATTTCGAGGTTGATCAACATATTTATTCTGCTTATCCCTTTAGTTTTTACCTAGAATGCCTTTTTCAAGACAGTAGTTTAATGCAGTTAACATCTGCCCAAGATGAGTATTTTTATTGCGACATCATCTCTAGCCTTTACTCAACCAAAAGCCCAAGACAGAAGAATTTCAAGTCAAAGTTTTAATGATGGTTATGAGCCTTCCGTGTCTGGCCAGGTCAGATCCCCAGCCTGGGATCTGTCACTGACTCTAATCTGAATATAACATGGGTTCAGAACCTGACCTGGCCTTAATACTTAAGTCATTACAAAGAATCAAATGCATTTCATCTATACTGATAGCTAAGATTTTTATTATTATTGTATTTGTTAACAGGTGGTTTTTTAAGAAAGGTAAAATATGTTAATATAATCAAGGTAGTAAGTAAGGTAAATAAGAAAGGTAAAATGTTATATTTCATAACAAAATGAGAATAAAAAAGTGTTGTTTTCAAACTCAGTAGTGGTGTGACTTAATTAAGAACAAATCAAAAATTTTTAGATTCCCTTGATCTCTGACAGTTAATCGACTAAGTTTGCTTTGAAACCACAGTTTTAAAAACTACTTATTTAAAAGGGGTTAGTGCAAGGTCAGCTATGTTTAATAGACAACCATTATTTTTTCTGCCAGTAGTATCCATAATTAAAACTGTTAGACTAAAGAATTAAGTATTAGAACCACTAAAGCCAAGCTGGGATGATGTTTATGCAAACAATAAGACATGTTGTTGCAATTTAATCACCAAAATGTTAAAGACACCTTGTTGGAGATGCAGAGTTTATTGGCGCTCAAAACTTTCAGGATAGACACTGATAGACTATAAAAAAGAAAAAAAGAGTAAGGAAAGGATAAAATAAATAACTATATCACTTTATAATGTTTTTATGCAAAAAATAAAATATGTAAGTTTGGGGGAGCTAAAACTGGGAGCTTGTAGTTATATTTCTTGAAAAACATCAGATCATCAGTAAAAACTAAACAACTCTAAAGCTGTTTCACAACCCAGATTTTTGGCAAAAACATTGTTTTTGTACATAAAGTTCAAGTTGCCTTTCCCCAAAATTAAACAGGTTTTTCTTGTAAGTGATGAAATATTGAAAGAGATCAATAGAATGGTTGACTACATTTCTCTATTCTGGGCATCGTGGTTTTTTACCTTTGAATTTTCTGATTTTGCAGCTTTTGATATAAAACTTAATTTCATAAGTTTTTTTATTTTTGTCATATTATTTAAGAATAAAATATTTCATTAAAATAACAAATAAATTGTTTTAAAATTAATGTTTGCAAAAAGGTTTTTCGTCAGATGTTCAAAATAAAGTAAATAACTCTCTATCAAACTTTCCACTGACAAATTCATGAAATCATTAGAAATATAATAGAAACCGATTATTGTTGTTATTGTTATCATTGTTATTGTTGTTATTGTTGCTATTATTATTATTATTATTATTATTGTTACTATTATTATTGTTATTATTATTATTATTATTATTATTATTACTATAAAAACAGTTATAGTTAAACTAGTTAATGAAGTTTTTATTCTTTTTTACATTTTTTTTATCAATATTTTTTATCATAAAAAACAAAATTTTATAAAAATATAATAATCTTTTGTAACCATATTGCACTAAAGTATTTGAAAAAGATATATTTAAATTAGAACAGAGTTTGTTTTGAAGTGCTTACTCGGTTTTTTTATTTTTTTAGCTTTTAATTTATTTTACTATGATTTTATTTAACGCAATTTTAATATGATTTTAAAATACTTTTACTTTAACTTTTTTTCATTAAGAAGGGTTGCAGTTATGCGTATTTACTCTCACAACATTTTGTCTTGGTTGAAATCTTTTGGACATTTAATGAAGCCATATTTCACTTTCGAAAGTTTTTTATTGTTTTCGTTACAAGTTCATATATGTGGGTCTACTTTGTTGTTGGCTGGTGTAAGTTACTATAAAATAATATATGTTTATAAAAAAATATATATATATATATATATATATATATATATATATATATACATATATATTGTAGTAATGTAAACCTTATTTAGTAAAGAGTGTTTAATACAATAAATTAGTAATAATACATAAAAACTAAATGATTAAAAAACTTTAATTGATACATAACTTAGAGTTTACTCTAATTAGCGATCGTAGCTCTCAAAAATAAAACAACAAAAAATGTATACTAAAAATACTATAGAGTGTTTGTTGTAATGATATTAAAGTTGATTGTATGTTTGTTTTTATAGTTTCAAGTTCATTTGGCTTTTTTTATAAAATTAGAGATGGGCCGATTCCGACTCCAATTCTCTGATTCCACCGATTCTGAAGGAATCGTAAGAATTGCGATTCTCAACTTTTTTTAACGATTCCGATTCTTTTTTAAGAGACTTCTTAACAACTTCACTTCTTTTATTATTACTCCCTTGATAATTTAAGTTAATATATACACTGTATGCCGTTGAGATTTTTTTTTGTTTAATTTAAGTTAAATCTTCTTTTTCGCATTTAATATCATCGTTGAAGTTAAGTAATTGAAGGAAAACCTTAAACAACAGTAAACGTTGAAAATAAAAGTAAAAAATTATACTCTAAATTTCCATTATTTAATTTTTTTCAATTTTAATAAATTTACCGACGGTAAGTATTATTATAAAAATTTTATTTGCTTGTTTTATTATAATAATTATTATGTTAGTATTATTATTTTGTATTATTATAAATGCTGTTTTAATTTCAGAATGTAAACATTTATATATAGTGTCATTATCATACCGAAACGTAAAAAAGCGAGGTATGGGACTATTTTGTGATCAATTCAAATGACACTAACTCTGCAATATGCAATTTTTGCAAAACTGTTATATCCAAGGGTGGTAGCAGAGTTTGTCAGTCATATACAACATCGAACATGTGAAAGCATTTAAAAACCTTTCATAAATCTGAAATTTAAATCAGAAACATGATAAAGCTATCGTTTTCGATTTAAATATATGCGAAGATAGCTCTACTGCAGGATCATCTTGTAAATCCGGTCCTAATCCTACTTTTGAAACTCCTATGCCAAGGGAACCTCAATCTACTACATTCGCATCCGCATTCACAAATCTCAACTCTAAGTCTGAGGATGCGGAGATCAATACTAGAAGCTCTTCTTCCACTATTAGTTCTATAAAAATGAAGCCTATATCTTCATCTACTAAACAACCAACAAAACTCCAAGTGTTTGCAAAGACCAGGTCTCACACATCTACAGATCCAAAGGCAATAAAAATTACAAGGCTTATTGCTGAAATGATATGCACAGATAACTAACCTGTTAGTATAGTAGAAAATCCCGGTTTCAAGAAGTTACTACAGTTTTTGGAGCCAAGGTATACGATACCAAGCAGAAAATACTTTTCGACTACTGAAATTCCTAACATTTATCAGAAGGTATTATGTAAAATTCAGTTCTTGGTATAAAAACCGACATGTGGAGCTCAACAGCCAATGTTGATTCCATGAGCCTAACAGCACATTTCTTCACAGATGATATGAAACAAATTCACATTTAGCTTGACGTGGTACATTTTCCTTATGAGTCCCACACTGCAACTAATCTTGTTAACTTTATGAATGAATCACGTCTGTTTATTACTGCTAGAAACAATTGTAAAAAGGTTTTGTCAAACGCCAAAACCCACTATTCTCAGGTCATGAAATCTCGCATCTTATCTAAAAAATTAGGCTCTCGTGACTTCTGGATAATCTTTAATAATATCAATAATAAGAACAAATCTTTAATTCCACCTCTCTTGTATGGTTCAGACTTTGTCACCTCACCTAAAGACAAAGAAACAACTGAATTTTTTGCTAAAAACTTTCCATCAATATCATATCTTGATTCCACTAGTTGCGTTCTACCTGATATTACCAACAAACAGGTTGATCCATTGCTTGAAATTCGTATCACTCCAGCTTCTGTATCTAAAGTGGTTTCCTGCCTAGACTTTTTTACAGCTTGTGGCCCGGACAACATACCTGTTATTGTCTTGCAAAAGTGTTCTCCGGAGCTGTCGTCTATACTCTCAAAACTATTTAACAAGTGCTTATCAGAGTCTTGTTTTCCAGCCTGCTGGAAAGCGGCATCTGTTATCCCTATCTTCAAAAATCCTGGAGAGCGATCTGACTCGTCTAACTACTGTCTCATAAGTCTTCTTCCTATCATAGGCAAGGTTTTTGAATCTTTAATTAACAAACACTTAATTTCTCATCTTGAATCTAATAACTTACTTTCTGACAATCAATATGGATTTCGATCGTCTCGTTCTACAGCTGATTTGCTAACAGAAATAACTGATATGTTTTATCGTGCATTAGATAGATAGGTGGAGAGGTTAAGGTCGTCGCTCTTGACATTTCAAAAGCTTTTGACAAAGTTTGGCATGCGATCTTCTCTATAAGCTTTCTTCTTATGGTGTATCCAGCAACATTTTTAAGATTATTGAATCCTTCCTTTCCAATCGTAGTTTAAAAGTTGTCTTCAATGGGCAGCACTCTTCTTCTTATTCTGTAACTTTAGGGGTTCCTCAAGGTTCTATCCGTGGCCCAATACTCTTTTTAATTTACATAAACGGTCTTCCAGATATTCTCTTATCAAAGGTGATATTGTTTGCTGATGATACTACCATTTATTCTTGTCGTGATAAGAAACCAACGCCCTCTGATTGCTTGGAGAGGGCATTTGAGCTTGAAAAGAATCTCACTACTGCTACAGCAGCGGCTGGTGAACTTCAATAGAGATGAAATTCAATTTTTTTTAGCCAATCTTTATCGCAATAATTTCGATCTTCCTATATATATAAACGGTGATGTACTCGACGAGTCATCTACTCTTCATCTTCTAGGATTAACTCTTGCTTTCAATCTTTCTAGGAAACCATTTATCAAATTAGTTGCAAAACTAGCATCTGCTAAGGTTGCATCTCTTGATTGAGCTTCTCACTTTCTTACTTCGGATTCTATTCTCTAACTCTATAAATCTCAAATCCGGCCTTGTATGGAGTGCTGTTGCCATATCTGTGGCGGATCTTCAAATGATGCCCTTTCTCTTTTAGACAAGGTGCAAAAACGCATTGTAAATATAGTTGGACCTGCTCTTGTAGCCAACCTCCAACCATTATCACATCGTCGTTATGTTGCTTCTCTTTCTCTTTTTTTCAAACACTATAATTGGCACTGCTCTAAAGAGCTTGCGTTTCTTGTGCGATCTAATAAAATTCATTCTTGTGTTACTTGTCATTCAATTAAGTCTCATCTTTTTTCTGTGACTGTTCCTAAGTGCTCCAAAAACGCTTATTCGCCTAGTTTTTTTCCTCGAACACCAGCTCTTTGGAGTTCGCTTCCTTCATCTTGTTTTCCTGATTCATATAATTTGCAATCTTTTAAGTTGTCCATCAGTCGTTATCTTGCTCTACAATCTTCATCTTTTTTCTTTCAGTAACTTCCAACTTTAATTAATGGCTGCTTGCAGCCTTGTTGGAAGCGAAGATGTTTTATTAAAAAAAAAAAAAAAAAAAAACTCGAGCGTTGGGGACTACTTGAAAAACTCAATGTAGTAGTTATTATTATTATTATTATTGTTATTATTACTATTATTATTATTATGTATTTCGCCGATAAGAAAAGTTTACAAGTTTATGCAATACAAATATATAAATACATAGCTGGGGCAAGAAGAAGACAAGTTCTGTCTTATCACCAAGCCCCTTTAAATAAAAATGTCAATAATAAAAATACAAAACAAAGTAACTCGTAAAATAAACGTTAAACAAAACGTTGCGTTAAAATTAAATAACGATAAATAAAAACTTAAAAACATTTTACGCTATATTACAGTGTAATATATCCAAAAGTATACGAAGATTTTTTAATTAATTATTTTAATTAAATTATTTTTTTCCTAACTGGTTTTAGATTTATAAACCTTTTGAATTTAAATCATAAAATAACAGATAATACACGAACAACAAACAAACAAACAAAAAAACATTTTTTAAAAACATTTTTAGTATCATAATGTGTCTTTTATATATTTAAAGTTTATTATATCAGATAAAAAACAACGTCATAATGTACAAATTGAACTGTATATAGAATATATATTTAAACCATATTTATAAAGAAATAGACAAACGCTTCAGAAATCAAAGGCTTCAGAAAAATTTTAATTCGTTGTCATTTATTAAAAGCTTTTGCTTAAGTTTGTTTTTAAATTGTTTAATAGAAGAAATAGTTTTTAAATCATTATTTAATAGCATGTTCCATAGTTTAGGACCTCTGTTAGCAATTGAGAACTTAGTAACAGAGTAATAGGTTTTAGGTTGAACATGATTGTTTTCTGAAAATCGTGTTGGGTATAGATCATATATTTTTTCCCAAAAAGAGTTAAATAAAATAGGTGTTATTTTTTTATTTATTTTGAACATAAAAATAAGAATTTGATAAAGTTTTAGTTGAAATACGTTGAGAATATTAAATTTAATGAATAGAGGTTTAGTGTGTGAGAAGCGATCTACATTTCCAATAATTCTTAAAGCATGCTTTTGTTTAATTAATAGTTTATTTATTTTAGTTACGTTAGTGCTACACCAGGCAACGTTTGCATAACTTAGGTAGCTATGAATAAATGAAAAATAAATGTATTTTAAACAGGTTTGATTTAATAACTGCTTAGCTTTGTAAAGTAGACCAATATTTTTCGAAATTTTATTTTGAATTATATTTATGTGCTCCTTCCAACTCACATTTTCATCAATTACAATACCAAGAAATAACAATGAACGCTCTCTTATTATACAAGAGTTATTTACAACTAAAATTGGAAGATTTAATGGGATGAGTCTCTTTTCATGAAGACGATGGAAGAAATTATATTTTGTTTTTTTTATGTTTATGGATAATTTATTTGCTATAAACCATTCACTTAGTTTTGCAAGCTCTTTGTTTACTGTTTCAAATAAAGAATTAATATCCTTATCAGAATAAAATAAGTTGGTGTCGTCTGCAAATAGGATTACTTAAGATACTTGATTAAGATACTTGAAAATTTATTTAAGTCATTTATGTAAATGAGGAATAAAAGGGGCCCTAAAATTGATCCTTGTGGGACGCCGCTGGAAATTGTCGCTAAATCCGTTTTACTATCATTAAACGAGATGTACTGTTTCCTGTTTGCTAGATAACTTTTAAACCATGCTAAGTTAAAACTTATGATGCCATAATTTTTAAGTTTGTGCAGGAGAATATTATGATCCACCGTATCAAGAGCCTTACTTAGATCAATAAAGACGCCTAAAGTAAATTTGTTTTCATCAAAAGCTTTAAATATTTCGTGTACTTGATGAATGATTGCATGATCGGTTGAATGGCCAGATTTGAACCCAAATTGTTTATCGTAAAGAATTTTATTATTAGTTAAAAAAGAAAACAGTCTGTTATACATAACACGTTCTAAAATCTTGGAAAAGCAGGTAAGAATTGAGATTGGTCTGTAGTTTGAGACATCAGAAGGATCACCTGTTTTATAGATTGGTGTAACCTTTGCACATTTTAAGTTTTCAGGAAAAACTCCGTGTTTTAAAGATAAATTAAAAATATGTAAAAGTGGTATTTTTATAAAACTTATTGATTTAATAATGACAATGCTACTGACATCATCAGCACCCGAACTTTTATTAGGTTTTAGTAAAGAAACTGAGTTTAATACTTCATCTTCTGTAAGTTCATGATTAGACATGACAGATTTATTAGTGTTAGGTATGAACGAAAGTTTGTCTGAGATGGTCCTATTTTAGAGGCTAAATTCGAACCTACATTAACAAAAAATTTATTAAGTGTTTCTGCAACTAATGATTTATTTACAATTAAGTTATTATTAATTTTAAGATTAGTTGGGAGTGCATTTCGGTCCAGGTTTTTCTTGCCAATTACCTCTTTAATAATGTTCTATGTTTTTTGTGTACTGTTGTTTTTCTTTAATTTTTCAGAATAATAGTTTTTTTTTGAGCGTTTTAGAACAGATTCAAATAAACGTTTATAACTTTTATAAGTAGTTTCATTTACCAAAGTTCTTTTTTTAAGAAACTTACAATATAATCGTTGTTTAATATTGGAAGATTTAAGGATTCCCTTCGTTATCCATGGTTTTTAAATGCGTTTTCGATTTGACTAATTTAGTAATTTTAGGGAATGCTTCATTATAATGAGTAAAAAATTCAGTTAAGAAGATATCGTAGGCTTCATTGGCATTTTGATTTTTTAGCGTCTCGTTCCAATTTACACACGATATAAGATAATGAAAATATTTTATGGATGTATCGTTTATAATTCGTGTTGTAACTTTTTTTTATAAGCATCAGGCAGAATGCATTTATTTGATATAATAAAAATCGGAAAGTGATCCAAAATGTCCGTTTTAAATATTCCAGTTTTAATTTTTTTTATTGATAAATTCATTAGTTATAATTTGGTATATAGTAGTTAGAGATAATGCCAGAAATATTGTTTCTGCTATGGAAGTCGGGGTGTTTACAAATATTTCTTGTCTTGCCCATACACTTCAGTTGGTTGTGAAAGACGGCTGCCTCGACAATGAACGCATATTTTTACTAACTGCTACCTGTAGAAGAATAGTAGGACACTTTAAACATTCGGTTAAGTCATACAAACTTTTGAGACAATCTCAGGAGATTCTGGGACTGCCTAAACACAGCATTATTCAAGATGAGCCAACTAGATGGAATAGCACCTTCCACATGCTGAACCGTTTAATTGAACAAAAAGATGCGATTCTGTTGGTAACGCCACATTTCCCAAAAGCTACTCGACAAAACAAGAAGCTGTCAACCGGAGACGTGCTTGAAGAGGTCACGCTTACTGCAAGTTAATCGAAAGTCACCACATAAGAAGTTATCCCAATAATAAATGCAGTTAACATGTCAATTGATCGCATCAAGGACTACGGAAATTTTGAAGAATCTCCGTTTCAATCTTTGCATCGACGTTACGGAGACTGCGAGAACGAGCCTATATATGCTTTTGCAACAATACTAAATCCCAGATATAAAAACAAGATTTTTAGGAGCAGGACGATGGCTGTGAAAGCTGTTACTTTATTAATTGGCGAGTTAAACGCATTGAACATAGACGAGGGTCATGAAATTAAAGCTGCTGAAAATCAAAAACCTACCACACCTGCTCCAGGTGCTGTCTGGTCATTATATAACCAATTAATCAACACAAATTCTGTAGTAAGTATTGTGCTTCTATATTAGTTTTGTACTTTACATATTGCAAACCTATACATTTTTTTAATGTTTTAGATTTATACTGCGCATTGCACAATGTCATACGAAGTAGCAGTGCACTTGGAAGAACCTCTACTTGCAAGTCACGAGGACGTCTTTGAATACTGGAGGAAATCCAAATTTTTTAACATAAAAAAACTAGCACAGAACTATTTAGGGACGCCTCTATGTACAGTGTTTTCGGAGCGGTTGTTTAGTACTGCGGGTCTTATCTGCGACCGGAAAAGAAGCCGGGTAACTCCGGAACGAGTGTTTTTGAACAAGAACCTCCCGTTTCTTAACTTTCAGTACTAACGATACTAATATCATATGTAAATGCTGATTGAAAAGAAAACATTCTGTGTATCTGATCACTTTACCATTACTTATGGCTATATTATTTGTTTCTTAATAATAATAAGTTCCATACAAACATATATATATTGTTTAATATTATGATACTTGTTAAGTTGCTATTATATCACAGAGCCGACGACACGATTTTCAAATAGAGGGGGAACACTCCCTTATTTCGAAAAAAAAAGTCTTTTTAGAAAGGGGCATGCTGGGTCTTGGTGTCTTTGGTCCTATTTCACCTGGACCAATATAACTAATTTTGGTGTTTTCACTTTTAAAATCTGCAGAAGTATTAAATTAACATGATATAACGGTTAAATTATTAATTTAACTACCAGTTTTAATTAAAATAATAAAAATTGCAAAAGAATCGGAATCGGTAAAGAATCGGAATCGGTAAAGAATCGGAATCGCAACAGAGAATCGGAATCGGTATTTTTCGGAATCGGCCCATCTCTATATAAAATCAATAGTGAGGAAGTTAAATGCTAGTTTTCTACTATAACAATTTATTATGTTACATAAAACAAAGTTTTTACTAAAAATGCATTTTCAAATATATGTTTTGTCTGATTCCTTGATTAATGAAAAAAAAAATGTGTAAATGCGCAATTGATAGTTTTAAGTTTATTTAAAAATAGTTTATTCATTGCAATGATTTCGCAAATGGCGGGAAAAAAGCTACCAAAAAATATAAAAAGATTGAATTATAAAATATGAAATGTACAGTTGGAAGCAAAAAAAATTGTTGTGTACAACAATTTCAAAATATGATATAAGAATTATATTAAAAAAATCTGGTTAAAGAAAAATTATTATACGTCTCAGTACATTTAAAACATTTTAAAAACCACTAATGTTGATTAGTTAATACTTATGTTATTAACTCACGTGCGCAGATACTGTTTAAACTAAATATTTATTTTGAATACTTAATACTAAGGAGGCAATCCTTTTATAAAACATTTCTGTAAAAATTACTTAGGTAACATACTAAGTTTAGGTAATATTACTTAGGAACCATATTTTAACTAATGATCAATTTATGATAGTAATTTTAAATTTATCTATAAATCATAAATTCTTTTATTGTAAAAACTTAATAAGACTTAAAAAAAAAAAAAGAAATTGACTAAGTACAGTTAAAATAAAAATTGTTCTTAGTTAAATACAGCAATTGTTATTAAAATAATTTATTAAATATTTTTATTAAAATAACAATAAAATAAGAACTTCAATCATATGAAAAAAGGATTTTTACCCCCATAAAATGAAAGTAATCAAAATAAGAGAAACAAAAAAAAAATTAAAAGATAGATTTAAAGTTATATATAATATTCATCAATGAAGGGAACTAAAGTACCATATTATCGACTATGAAACTATTTTGAATGCATTTTTAAAACATAAATAATTTTATGAAAGTTTAGTATATGCATTTTTCAAATTACATTTTGATTATTTGTCAAACTTTGTTTTTTTAAAACTCTGATTTCTTTTTCAACAGTTTATTTTTGTATAACCAGTTATGACCAGGGGTTATTTTGGTTAGTGGATTGTTGACTTTAACTATAATTCTTTGTAAACTCGTTTGTAAAGTCATTAAAAAAACCAATAAGAAAAACATTATTGATATATTATATGATTATATGTTGATGCTAAGCACATATTTAATGATATATGTAGTCCACCAACTGCTCATACTACTAATATTAGTTTGGTGTTGTAAATAACGGGTGATGCGGTAGTTATCGGACAAATCCTAATTTCATTATTTGAGCATAATAATTAGTTTTTGTGGTTTTATGCATAGGCATAAACGTTCTATAAAATATAAACTTTATTATTTGAAACACAATTATTTAAAATGAGATTAATTGCAGCTGACCGAGAATCTTTTCGAAAGCGACTAAAAATGTTTTTTGTAAATAAATCTAATATAAAATAAAAAATAATCGTAAATCATTTTGAAAAGGAAGGATTTGCTCGAAGTACAATATATAATAACCTAAAAAAACTTGAAACTGTTCAATCGTTTTCTGATAAAAAGCACCCTGGTCGTCCGACATCCTTGGACTAGAGAAAAGAAAGCCGAATTATTGAGACTTGCCAACAATCGAAAAGGGGTCAGTCAGAGAAAAATAGGTATTAAATTCGGTGTAAATCAATCGACAATTGGTCTTCAGTTAAAAAAATGAATATTAAATATAGAAAAAGTGAAAAAACTCCAAAATACACTATAGAACAACAAATAAAGGCAAAGAAAAGAAGCAGGAAACTAGTTAACCAACTCTATAACACAAAATCGTTTCTAGTCATCAATGACGAAAAATACTTTTGTTTTACAGGGGACAACATGCCTGGAAATTCTGGATACTACACAAACAACAAAAAGACATGCCCAGAAAGTGTTCGTTTTATAGGAAAAGAGAAATTTCCAAAAAAATTATTAATGTGGATTGCCATATCTGACCGTGGTATGTCCGAGCCATTGTTTCGCACTTCCAAGGCTGTAGCGATAAATTCACCAATCTATATTAATGAATGTTTAGAAAAACGACTTCTTCCATTTATTCACAAGTATCATGGAGACTTTAACTATTTATTTTTGCCAGATTTAGCAAGTTCTCATTATTCTAAAGATTCTCTAAATTGGATGAACCAATATGTCTATTACGTTGATAAAGAATCCAATCCCCCAAATGTGCCTCAAGCACGACCAATTGAAAATTTTTAGGGACATTTGGCACAGAAGGTTTACGAGGGAGATTGGCAAGCTTCAACAGAGCAAGTTTTGATTGATTGCATTAAACTAAAACTACAAGAAATTGATTTAAACTTTTTACAGTCGCATATGAAAGGCGTCAGAGCAAAATTGAGATCAATTGCAGATGGTGGTGTTTTTTCATATAAAAAATATATATTTTTTTAAATGCTTTATTTAAAATAGATATAATAGAAGTTTGTTTTTTTATTTATAAATAAGTTATTGACATTTTTATTATGTCCGATAACTTCCGCATCACCCGTTACATGTTTGTATGCATTATTGATACATTAACATGTTTAATGTTGCTAAGTATTGTTTTTTATTGAAGTAACTTTTTACTATTGCTTCATTGATGTGTACTGTTAATAAGTTACTTGTTATAACAATAACAACAACAACAACAACAACAACAACAACAACAACAACAACAACAACAATAAAAAGTTATATCAATGTTTTTATTTTAAACGAATTTCAAATCAGAGTGGAAATGTTTTTAATTTAATACATTTCTTTTTTTGATAATATTTATAAAACATTAGGTTTTACTTTAAGTTTGCTAAAGTTAACATGATTATATTCTAACATTAATATAATCATCTCTCGAAAGGGTTTTATTTGGAACCGCTGTAACCATTAAACTCAATTTCTTCATATTGATATATATATATATATATATATATATATATATATATATATATATATATATATATATATATATATATATATATATATATATATATATATATATATACATATATATATGCTTGATTTGGAATCGTTGTATGCATCAAACTCAATTTTTACGTACTGAGATATGTATACATATATATTTTTATAATGTTTTTTGTATAAAAGTGTACAAAAAAATTGCTTGTTCATTTAAAAGTTATCAATATTAAAAACGCAATTATTTTATGTAATAGATCTGATATATATAGTATTAAAATAAAAAAATACACTTATTTGTTGGTACTCAGAATTTCATGGCATGCAGCAATCGTCGGCTTTATATTCTATATAAAATATATGGCTGCTTATTGCCGCTAGACATGAAACTCATAGTATTAACAAAAAGTTGTATTTTTTTCATTTTATTACTATATATATATATATATATATATATATATATATATATATATATATATATATATATATATATATATATATATATATATATATATATATATATATATATATAGTTCTATAGTTTGTTGGCTTTAGGAAGAGCGGAAGGAAAAAAGTGATTCTTACGCCAACACATACGTCACTTTTAATTACTTTTGACTTTCGTCCAACATTTCCGTGTTGGACGAAAGTAAAAACCATTAATTTAATTACAAATTAATCGTTTTTTAAAAAAACCACAAAAACGCAAATTTAATTGACCAGAATGTTTTTAAAAACATTCTGAATGTTTTTATAACATTTTGAATGTTTTTAACAATATAAACAATGTTTTTATTTTTATTTTTTTTAATAAAATGTTTTTATTTTTATTTTTTTTAATAAAATGTTTTTATTTTTATTTTTTTTACTGTAAATCATGCGCGAAGTGTTGCTACATCGACTATCTTATAGCCTGACTCGCAAGGGAGTGCTGCTACATCGACTGACAAATAGCCTGACTCGCAAGGGATTGCTGCTACATCGACTGACAAATAGCCTGACTCGCAAGGGAGTGCTGCTACATCGACTGACAAATAGCCTGACCCGCAAGGGAGTGCTGCTACATCGACTGAGGGTTTGGTTGGGGCAGGCAGTCTATCATTATTAAAAAAAAAAATTCCGGTCTTGCATTTTAATTTTTACTTTTTGTCAACAAAATATCGAAAAAACTTTCGGACAACATCTAAGGGTTCTATATATATATATATATATATATATATATATATATATATATATATATATAATATATATATATATATATATATATATATATATATATATATATATATATATATATAGAACCCTTAGATGTTGTCCGAAAGTTTTTTCCATATTTTGTTGACAAAAAGTAAAAATTAAAATGCAAGACCGGAATTTTTTTTTTTTAATAAAGATAGACTGCCTGCCCCAACCAAACCCTCAATCGATGTCGCAGCACTCCCTTGCGGGTCAGGCTATTTGTCAGTCGATGTAGCAGCACTCCCTTGCGAGTCAGGCTATTTGTCAGTCGATGTAGCAGCACTCCCTTGCGAGTCAGTCTATAAGATAGTCGATGTAGCAACACTCCGCGCATGATTTACAGTAAAAAAGATAAAAATAAAAACATTTTATTAAAATAAATAGAAATAAAAACATTCTATTAAAAAAAATAAAAATAAAAACATTGTTTATATTGTTAAAAACATTCAGAATGTTTTCAAAACATTCAGAATGTTTTCAAAACATTCAGAATGTTTTCAAAACATTCAGAATGTTTTCAAAACATTCAGAATGTTTTCAAAACATTCAGAATGTTTTCAAAACATTCAGAATGTTTTTAAAAACATTCTGGTCAATTAAATTTGCGTTTTTGTGGTTTTTTTATATAGCAATTAATTTGTAATTAAATTAATGGTTTTGACTTTCGTCCAACACGAAAATGTTGGACGAAAGTCAAAAGTAATTAAAAGTGACGTATGTGTTGGCGTCAGAATCACTTTTTTCCTTCCGCTCTTCCCAAAGCCAACAAACTATAGATCTATATATATATATATAGTTCTATAGTTTGTTGGCTTTAGGAAGAGCGGAAGGAAAAAAGTGATTCTTACGCCAACACATACGTCACTTTTAATTACTTTTGACTTTCGTCCAACATTTCCGTGTTGGACGAAAGTAAAAACCATTAATTTAATTACAAATTAATCGTTTTTTAAAAAAACCACAAAAACGCAAATTTAATTGACCAGAATGTTTTTAAAAACATTCTGAATGTTTTTATAACATTTTGAATGTTTTTAACAATATAAACAAAGTTTTTATTTTTATTTTTTTTAATAAAATGTTTTTATTTTTATTTTTTTTAATAAAATGTTTTTATTTTTATTTTTTTTCTGTAAATCATGCGCGGAGTGTTGCTACATCGACTATCTTATAGCCTGACTCGCAAGGGAGTGCTGCTACATCGACTGACATATAGCCTGACTCGCAAGGGAGTGCTGCTACATCGACTGACAAATAGCCTGACTCGCAAGGGAGTGCTGCTACATCGACTGACAAATAGCCTGACCCGCAAGGGAGTGCTGCTACATCGACTGAGGGTTTGGTTGGGGCAGGCAGTCTATCATTATTAAAAAAAAAAAATTCCGGTCTTGCATTTTAATTTTTACTTTTTGTCAACAAAATATCGAAAAAACTTTCGGACAACATCTAAGGGTTGTATATATATATATATATATATATATATATATATATATATATATATATATATATATATATATATATATATATATATATATATATATATATATATGTATATATATATATATATATATATATATATATATATATATATATATATATTATATATATATATATATATATATATAATATAGATAAATCGTTTGATTTAGTGTTGTATTAAAATAATACAAAACTCTTGTTCGTTGAAAAGTGCTCAATATTTAGGAAATTTATTTTGGTTATATATAAATTTCAAAACAGAGCGATTTATAATAATAATTAAAAACGATAAATAGAAAACTTTAGTTATGGAACTTAAAGTTTCTTGCCTTACGGCAATCATCAGCCATTAAATGAAAAATTAAACGCTAAATTACATTTAGAATTACGGCGGCGTGAGTTTTAATGACTCCATGGAAACAAAATTTAAACGTATATATAAATTTAGTATAACGTGGCGTAAACCAACTAGGATCAATCTTTGGTATCAAAAGAGGAGATAAGGAACTAATTTGTGTGCCTGCAGTTCGAGATTATTTCGCTCCTTGTATTTAGCAGGTTTTCTCCTTTATACATCAAAATTTGGAACTTCTCGTTCAAACAAAGGTTACAAACTCTCGATGTTGGGTTGTATGGTTTGCATTTTTTAACAATCCTCCATCTGTCAAAAGGTGTAAAGTTATTATCTTTTAATTTCCATACTTCTTTTGATAGCTCTGTATGATTCTTGTACCTAACTGCATTAAAAGATTTTAGGTGGTTTGCATACCGAACTTTAAAAGGTGTTTCGCTAAGTCCAAAATACACTTTTTCTTTATATTCCGGGTTATTTGAATAGATGGTGGCCTGATAAGCAATGTTGTTGGAAAGGCAATGGTTGTTCATAGGACATTTGGTTTTGTCAATGCAGTTGCATTTAATTTCATTAGTTTTTGCCTCCTTATGTAAAATGCTTTTATTGTGAGAGTTAATAATGGATTTTATGTTTGGCATGCAGGAATAACTTATTTTGATTGTGTTTCTATTAAATATTTTACGAAGTCTGTGGTTAACTGGATAGTGGAGGTCGATGAAGTTCAAAAAATATTTACCTATTTTTGTAACAACATTTGCACTGAAAGGAGGACTATACCAAATTATCTTGCGTTTATGGTTGCCGTTTGCTGATTTTATACTTGGATGGTGTGCAAGTTTGCAATCGTAACCCGATATTTTCAAGGCTTCTTGATAAGGAGGAACTTTCTTTAAAAATCGATTCACTCAACGATGCTGCTGATAATCTTAATTAAATAGTTTTAGGAATACTTTTTATTACACTAATATGTATATAATTCAGTATATTATCTGGTTTGCGATATGGCTGAAAAGAACCATCGTTAAGGCTTAGCGTTAAATCGAGATAGTTAACTATTTTCAAAATACATTTAGATAAGAAGATTGTTCTTTTTACCAATTTGTACAAAATATTTCTTTATCTTCTCCCTTTCCTGACCACTTTTATTCCTAAACATAGCTAGTCCATCCTCTCGATATATACCGAAATTGCTTTTATCATAAAACTGCGAGATTTGATACAAAATAAAAATCCCTACTAATTCGCAAATCTCCGCACCATTAAAGGACCCATAGTGACATCAAATAATCCTCCCTTTTTCTTAATCCAAGCAGTTCCAATGCTAAATAATAATGATTTACTTGCACGGTGTATAAAACTCTTTTGTTCGCTATTTATTGTTAGATGTTGCTCTGCCAAAGTTATTGCATTTTTTAGTAGGTTTTCATTAATCGATGGATAAAAATCATTTTGATGTATTTTGTTGAATAAAGAAGAAAACCTACTAAATACAAGGAGCGAAATAATCTCAAATTGTAGGCACAAAAATAAGTATCTTATCTCCTCTTTTGATACCGAAAATTGAGCCTGGTTGCTTTACATTACGTTTACGTCAAGTTATACTAAATTTATATATACGTTAAAATTTTGTTTCCACGGAGTCATTAGAACTCACGCCACCGTAATTCTAATTGTAATTTAACGTTTAATTTTTAAATTTGTAATATATGGCTGATGA
>NC_088930.1:43675000-43735000 GCF_038396675.1 Hydra vulgaris | reverse complement strand
TGCTGTTTTCATAGCAAGACGTTGTAATCGATCATCAATACCTAAATTTGTTGCTATTACTTTAGCTTCCATGTTAATATTGTTGTATTGTGTAGTATCAGACTTTTTATATGTTTTGGTAATATTATCGATATAAAGTTTTTCATATGAAGGTTTATCAATTTCAAAAAGATTTTGAGTTTTATCCGCAAAAATAAACAAGTCTTCCGAAGATTTTATTTTAGAGATATCATTACTTAATTGCTTTTGAAAATCGTTATGGATAGTGGTAAAAGAGATATTTTTTAATATATTTAATAAATCATGCTCAAAACTTACATTACTATATATTGCTCTACTTTGGTATTGAGCACTCTTTAACAAGAAATATTTACACAATTACTACAATTTATATATATATATATGTATATATATATATATATATATATATGTATATATATGTATATATATATATATTTTTTTCTTTTTTGTTAAGCCTTCTATCAATCACTTCTTTGCTCTCTAACTCTAAGTTCTTTGTTTTTTATTAATTCCAACTTAAAAGTGATTGCTTACAAACTCTTTGGTAGTGAAATAGAGTTAATATATATATATACATATATATATATATATATATATATATATATATATATATATATATATATATATATATATATATATATATATATATATATACTACTCTTTGGTAGTGAAATAAAGTTAATATATATATATTTATATATATATATATATATATATATATATATATATATATATATATATATATATATATATTATATTAACTCCATTTCACGACCAAAGAGTTTGTAAGCAATCACTATTAAGGTAGAATTAAAAAAAAACAAAGAAGTTAGAGTTAGAGAGCAAAGAAGTGATTAATAGAAGGCTTAAAAAATCGAAGGCTTTTTGTGTGTGTGTGGCTGTTAAGGTGGTCTCAGAAGTCCTTACGTTCTTATCACAGAGCACCACGGAGGAGTATTTAACTAGAAAGTTCATGCCTCCTTCCTTACCAATGTTACTTATCTGACTTGAACGGTCATCAGTTCTGTCTCATAACCTACTTGGTTATCAGCCAGAACTTAGACCACTGTTCCATAATTGAACAACAATTGCGCCATGGTTGTAAGTTTGAATCACAAAAAATTGAAGAAAGGATAAAGTTCTGAAACACTATTTAGTGCTTTAAAGCACTTTAAAGTGCAAAGAAAAATTCAAGCTGAAAAAAAAGTTTTTAGAGCATAAAAAGGCAGTTGCAGTAAAAGACTTTGCTGAATGATGAATTGAGCCTGAATGAGTTTTAGTTGAGTGAACAAGAGACGAATCTCCTTTTAGAAGTGATAGTATTTGTAGAAATAGAAAGAAATGCAACCTCATGGCAGATAAAGCTGGACCAACTATGTCTTCTATGCATTTTTGAACCTTGCTTAGAAGTTAAAGAGTATCATTTAAAGAATCAGCCCAAACATGACATCATTATTTCATACAGGGATGAATAAGTGATTTGTAGAGGTAGAGAATGCCATAAGAAGTATGATGATGGTAAGTACAATAAAGAGAAGCAACCATATCAGGTGCTAACTTTGCAATTGATTGTATATATAGTTTCCATAATAATTCAGTAGTAAACAATAATCCAAGAAGACTTAAAGAAGAGGACTAAATGAGAGGGTTACCATTCATCACTATAGGAATGTTGGCATCACTCTAATAGTTTTACAGTTAAAATTCGTTTAAAAATAGTTTTAAAGTTAAAAGCTGTTACAAGCTTTATTCTACATCATAAATTACATTCACAAGTTGTAACAGAAGTGAGATCAGATTCAAGATTGGCTGCCTGCTCTAAGCGATTAAAAAGAGAAGACTTTTTTTCAAGGGAGGAGTATACAGTTAAGTCATCAATAAATAGAGCTACTTTAGATGTAAAATGTCAGGGAGATCATTAATGAAGATAAAAAACAACACAGAGTCAAAAATAGAACCTTGATGTACTTAAGATATTACTGGAATTAAAGATTATTGGCCTGTGAGAATGCCTTTAATACTGCTATTAGAAAGAAATGATTTGATCATTTCAAAAGATTTTTCATAGGAATATTTTCAAAGATAAATTGTATGGAGCAAGCTTATGTATTAGTGCAACATGTTAAACTCTATCAAAAGCTTTAGATATTTCAAGCTGTAAAAGAGTTTAGCTGACAAATGACTTAAGCAACAGAAACCAGAGTGGTTTGGATGTCTAACAAGGGGTCAGCCTAGTTAAATGGAATGGGATTAAAAGTGTGACCATTAGATTCACTAGATGGATTAAAGAAAAAGTTCTTTGCATAACTTCCCTATGATAAATGTCTTATCATAGGGAAAGATAATAATATTGGACCCATGAGCTAGAAACTAAATTTTTGACTTACCTTTATTAATTACACTGTTGAAGATTTTCAAAAAGCCTCTAGATATGAGATTAAGTAAGCTGTAACAATAATGAAAAGGTATTTCGTTTCAAGAAAGTCATTCTTTTAAAAAGATGAGAAAATGATCATGGTTAGATATAGCACCTGAACAAGAAGGTGAAAGCAATAAAAAAGAAAAAAGCTTGACCTGAACTCTACATAAATGAATAAAAGCATACATACATACATACATACATACATACATACATACATACATACATACATACATACATACATACATACATACATACATACATACATACATACATACATACATACATACATACATACATACATACATACATACATACATACATACATACATACATACATACATACATACATACATACATACATACATACATACATACATACATACATACATACATACTCTGCTACCTCATTTACCACCTGAAGTTTGTTTGCAATAAGTTTTATGTTTCAATAGATTACCTATTAATCCAATCATGTGCTGATATAATGAGAAATTTATAGGCTGTACAAAATGCAAAAAAATCTGAATGTATCCAGCCCATTTAGGTCAACTGGAGAAGTACCATATTCTATTGTAGGAGGAAGATAGAACTGTCGTATCCCACAAACTTGAGTTCAATTCTCTTTATTACAGAAATGTTTTCAAAGATAAAAATGTATTTCCCCCATTTCCTCTTTGGTTTCTTCTGCTATCATAGATTAGAACAACGAGCTAACGGAATCAACCACTCAGATAAGTACCAAGTATTCTGACTGGATATCATGCAAGCATTTTCAACTAGAGTTGAGTTATGCTTACCATATTTTGCCAGGTTTTTCACACAAAATTCCACTAAAATCAAGTCTTTTGCTGATGCGCTAGTTGGCATAGAACAAACAAGTCACCACTGCCTATAAACTGAAACTGTGAACACAACAAATCTTTCCATGCTGACCATATTTTGTTAGGTTTTTTTCTTTATTTTCTTATTTGCCATGCTTATTTTAGCCATCTTTTGCTAGTGTTCTTCTTCTCTAGGCATCATGTGAGGTTAGTAATACTTGTTCACCTGATTCACCTAGAAAGTGAAAAAGACAAATATAGAATAAAAAATATATATAAAGAACAAATTTTAAGTGTTATAAGTTAAATCTATAAGTAGGAAGTTCAGTACTTTCTGATTTTAAAGTTGTTCACTTCATCCCAAATGTTCGAAGCAGCTCTTTACTATATTGTAAGTAAAACAAAAGATATAGCCTAATGAATTCACATTTGGAAGATCTAAATATTTAGACTAGCTGGTGACTTTCAAACCTTTCAAGCAATGATTCATAAGTAGTTCACCCACATGCCTATGACAAGCAAACCTGAAAAGGGCACGATCTATTTCCTTCTGTAGAGACACACATGCAGCGGTTCTCTCTCCTAAAATGTGTATTACAGTGCAGTTGTATGATTTTCATTTATATATTTTTTTTAATTAACTAAGCTAACCTGTATTAGATGTAGATATATCGAAAACCATGCCAATAATAAATTCTTCACACTTCCATTCTCTAAGAAGTTTTTTTGTTACTTTTGTTATGATATCCCCAAGAACTTTACCAGTTTCTTTAGTTGATTTTAGGTGTGGGACAATGCTAAGGAGCTTTGTCCCAACAGCTCCAGACAGAAGAGTTGGCAATCAGTCATCTGTCTCTTTGGAATCATTAGCATTTATACAGGGTCTCCACTTTTTTTAATTACTGTTTTGTAGATTAATTTGTAAAAAAAGCTATACCAAGTATCAATAGATGGTCCCAATGTCGTTCTAAAATTTTTCAATGAATTTAGTACAAGTTTGGATGAAATTATTTTACATTCTCTTATTATCATCGGAACTTACAGTTTGCATATTGCCCATCGGAACTTACAATTGCATATTGCCCATGGCAGTTTAAAAACTAGAGAGGCTGTCACAGAATGGAATCTGAAAAAAGATTTGAATGCTGCCTATTATATTTTAAAAGATAGTTCTGCAAGGAGATTAGACTGTAACTCCGTTACTGGTGCTTTATGCTAAATGCTTTACTTAAATCCAAGCAACCAAAATGTAAAAGCTTTGAGTGTTTAAAAAAGGCTCTTCAAGATCACTTAATGCTTCCCAAGTTACATTTTTACTTTTTTACTGAAAAAGAATAATTTGATAAACTTGTCTCAAAGCAAAGAGTTTTTTAAGGTGGCCAAGAAATTTGTTGTTTCAATGGTGAAAAGCTTTCTTACAAATCTCCATTAAATTATTCTCTGATATGAGAATCCAGTATTTTTAACTTTAAGTCATGATGGAGTTGACAAAACAAAAATTAGTTGATTGTTTTGAAAACTTTACTTAGTTACTTCGTGAGTTTATGGGTTTTACTGATTGGGATATAGGTTTTACTTTTATCATTAAATGATTTTTAACACTTAGTCATGGCTAGGCTGCTATTGAGCATGGCTTTATCATAAACAACTCTTCTGTTAAAATAAACATGACATTTTTAAGTAATATCCCGGAAATATCTCCCAGAGAATCGTAAACGACCATCTAACTGCCAATAATTTAAAACTACTTACAGTCCAAATCACAGCACCACTGTTCAAAACTTTTCAATAAGCCTATTAAAAATATATAATTGAGTTAGATAATGCTAAAAAAAAGATTGTGAAAACAGAACTAGAACAAAAAGCAATTCATATCGCAGGAGACATCATAAAATTAAATAAGAAAGTTTAGGTTGCAAAAGTTATTTTAATGATGGTAAACAAGGTTACAGAGTGTATGGAACTTGCAGATAAAAAAGGTGACATGAGTTCAATTAAGAAAAGATTAAAAAGGAAAAAAATTAAAACTAAACAAAAGGTTCAGTTTATAGAAAATTGAAGAACTTAAAAATAAGATTTGAATTGAAAAACTTGAAAATAAAAAAAAATTGTTAATTTAGTTTTTGTTAACAACTGTCGTATTTTAATTCAGTATATATTATCGTTATTACTATTTTAAGTTGTTTCTCCTTTAAAGTTTTCTAATTTTGTGATTTATGAAGAAATTGTGCAATTTATTAATCTTAACTAAGATAAAAAATGGTTTAAATGGGTTGTGCCTTCCATAAGATTTTTATTGATACAAAAACTAGAAACTTGGTAAGCCTGCAAGTAGTGCTTTATTTTAAATAGATATTTATTAGCTGTCATAAATATTTCGTTTTTGTTTTTAGTTTTTTTTAAGTTAATTACTTAAATTTGTGCTTCAGTTATTGTTTTGAATGACTCTTCAAAGTTTCATTAAGTTTAATTTCTTATAGTAATTCTGAAATTTGTTAAATTAAAAAAAAATGTGTTAATTAATTCCTTGCTTTAGTAGTCTTTTTAATGAATATATAATTCTCAATGGTGTTGAGTATAGTATTTATAGTGTTATGCCATTTTAATTTATTACAGTTTTTTTCAACTAAGTTGTAGTACACAAATTTATTTATTATTTAGTTTTAGATTACATACTAATATGTTTATAATTACAGTAGTTGTGTTTAAGACAATTTTTATATCACTTTGGACATATCATTAGTGCTGGAATTTAAGTGCTTTTTTAATACTGATTCTGGAAAAAGATATAGGTTTCAGCACCAAAATTCTGGAAAAACACATCTAATTAAAGTAATAAGTGCTGGAATTTTTTTAAATTTTAAGTGGTCACCCTGTTAAAAGTTTTCCATCCCAATAGATCTAAATTTTTGGTGATGGCATCCAATTTTCTTTTTTCTCTAAACTTATTTTGGATACAATGGCGTTCTATACCAGTGGGCAGACCTTGCATTTAGACATAACTTATAAGGTCACCCCTGCAAGCTGCTACAAGTGGGTACACAATGGCAATAATTTCTTCAATATTCTCAACCTCACAAAAGCTACTGCCTGGTTCAAGATTTATTATTTCAAAAGTATATTTACATGGGTTTATTTTCTAGTCTTTATTGATGAAACACAGTGTTAAATGAGATAAATTTTTTGGTAATGGTATATATATATATAAATATATATATATATATATATATATATATATATATATATATATATATATATATATCTATATATATATATATATATATATATATATATATATATATATATATATATATATATATATATATATATATATATATATATATATATATATATATATATATACAAGACTACTGTATATATATATATATATATATATATATATATATATATATATATATATATATATATATATATAGGTATATATATATATATATATATATATATATGTATATATATATATATATATAGGTATATATATATATATATATATATATATATATATATATGTATATATATATATATATATATATATATATATATATATATATATATATATATATATATATATATATATATAAATATATATACAGTAGCCGGGTGCATTTAACATCTGCCCTAGATGAGTATTTTTATCGAGACACCATCTCTAGCCTTTAATCGACCAAGAGCCCCAAGACAGGGGGTGTTTTAAATTGGAGTTGGCATCTCCTAGCCTTTGCCTGAAAAGGCGTATCCTACAAGGCAGCAGATGTATATATATATATATATATATATATATATATATATATATATATATATATATATATATATATATATATATATATATATATATATATATATATATATAAATTAGTAGAAAATCACTTAACTAAAAATTTATTTCATTTAACACTGTGTTTCATCAATAAAGACTCATCAGAAATCTTTATTGATGAAACAGAGTGTTTTAATTAGATAAATTTTATTAATTTTAATTGATTTTCTACTAATTTATAATTGCTCTGTTCTTTTAAGAACATTGAGTACCCTATTTGTAAAATACATTTTGAAGTTGTATATAAGATTGATATATATATAAGATTAGTTGTTTTTTTTTTTAGTGGTACCTGCTATATTTTCATTTGCATTATTTTTACCATTAAAGCTTCATTACTCAACAGATAAAGAGTTTACAGTGTAAGATAATATTAAATCTCTTTGAGTATGGATTAAGAAGCTTGCTATTACTAAAAAGAGAACAAAAATAGATAATGCTACATGATAATTGTTCTAATTTTTAAAGTTTTAACAGTAAAAGTTTTATTTTAATTATGTTTTTTATTTTAATTATGTTTTTTTAACTATGTGTTAATTTTTCAGATGTTGGAACAGTGGAGTTGATTCTCGTATACATAATGCAATTTTTATACCACTCTATATAATACTTGCGGTATGTAATTAATTTTTATATACTTTATGCTTTAATAAATGCATAACAGTTTATAATTATACTGTTATTAATTAGCAAATTGGCTGTCAAAAATTGGGTTGAATTAATTTTCCTAAAAACTCTCCTTTTCACTAACTTAAATAAATTTATAAAAATGATAGTTTCTTAACATCAAAATATCAAAGTCAAAATCATAATCAAATTTTTCTTTTTAATTTTAATTCACCTCCCAAAGGCCATGAAGGCCTCTATAGTTGAGGAGGCTACTTTAGTTGTGTTTACAACCCTCTCTTAACTCTATAACTCCGAAACACAAACAAGGCTGCTGCGCGGATAAGCAAGTTGAGCGCAGTACTACCAAGGGCGTGGTAAGGATAGAACTCGGGACTTCTTGCTTATAAGGCCAGAGCTTTACCACTACACCACTGCCGCATATACATTTATAGTTTGAGTAGAAAATTTATTTCAGTAATATAATATATTGAAATAATGTCAGGAAAATACATTAAGAAAATAGATTCTTAAAGAAAAACATATCTGAAAATAATATCTAAAAAAACATATCTAAAAATTCATCTGGTTTGTTGCAAAATGCTTTTTCTAAAGTTAAAAATAAAAAAAGTCTTCAATGCTGCGTCAAAATAATATGGTGTTTTAAGACGTACAATTGCAAGACATCTTTTAGGGATAAAATGCTCAAAAGTTTTTGAAGGGCGACCAAACAAATTATCGGCTGAGGCTGCAAAAAATCTTATTTTGTTTTTATCTGCATTTTCTGATTTTGGTTTGGATAAACAAACAATTTAAGAATATGGTTTAAATATATATAGAAATAAACAGATTTCAGGAAAAAATTGTGAATGTTGTTGCTGGTGCTTAGTGGTTTCATAATTTTATAAATCATTAGTAGAAAAAAGTATCTAGGTATAAGGACTCCAGAGCTTTTGACATTAACAAGGGCCTAAGCTTGTAACAAAACTATAGTTGTGTAATAGATATAGTTTGGTTAAAAGTGTGTAACAAAATTGAATTTCTTTACTTAAAGATATGTTGGAAAAATATGATATTTTAAATGCTCAAATATTGAACTGAGATGAAAGTGGGTTTTTCACTAACCCAGTAAATGAAAAAATTATTTGCATATTTTCTTTGGGAGTAAAAACATTGTAACTATTGTTTCTAAATCATGAAAAGAACAGCTTACTGTACTAGCAACAATATTAGCCGCAGGAAGAAATTTTCCTTGATTTATTTTGTTTGCTGGGAAGGTTTTGTATAAAGAATACTTTAACCATCTTGTTTTACGGCTGAAAGACACTCCCAAGCCTGTTTTACCTATTTTTGATGGTCATTTGAGTCATATTTTTTTCAGAAACTTTTAAAAAAGCAATTGAAAATCATATAACTATTTTGAATTCGTCAGCACAATGTTTGCATTTGCTACAGTTACTTGATGTGGGAGTCTTTTATCAAGTTAAATATGTATGGTGTGAGTCAAGGCTCAAGATAAATCTGTTTTTCCATCTTTATTTAAAAAAATTTATGATACATCCCTCAAGCCATCTCATTTAATAAAATCATTTGCTAAAACTGTAATTATTTTTTGATCCATCTACTATAGCATCTGACAAGTTAACTCCTTCTGAAATTTATGATCACACTTTTTCTCAGAAAACATATAATTGTTATAATAATATCCCTCAAAACATCACTTTGAACACTAATGTCAATGATCAGAACAACACATGTGAAAATATTTTAAATGGGAAATTAATAAACAGTCACAAAAAACCATGTTACTAGTAGATAAAGATTTAAACAAAGAAATTTTTTTTTTTTTAATGTTTATTTTGTATTGTAATAATAATTTTTAATCTTATTCTTTTGTTTCATGTTGTACCTAATGTTTTTAATGGTATAAACTTTGAAAACTTTAAGATGTTAGGCTTTTTCTTGAATAATTTTTCTTTTAAAAATTGAACACAGTTTACTTTACCCCACTTTACCATAGGATTTTTTATAAGCAAAAATTGACTAATAGATTTGACAACCATGTCTATACCAGTCAAAGTGCCCACAAAGTGTACCAGTCAATTACTGGTATAGACAAAAACAATTTTCCTCCACTTTTTCTATACATTCAGCTTAATAGTAAAAGTTTTCTGTTTTGCTTCAAAAATGAAAAATAAAAGAATAGATATATAAATAGTTTTTGAAGCCTCTCTATTTATAAACTTTACAGATAGAGAATCTAAGTAAAGAAGAAAGTTGTTTACAACAACTTTTATTGTTTAAAATTTTTTTAATTGTTTGTTATTATTGTTATTAATTTTTATCGTTACTTTAAAGATGCTGAAACAATATAAAAATTAGCATTTAATTTAATTTATTTTGTATGTATGCAAAGAATTTAAAAATTCTAAAACAATTTAATTATTCATTCAGTTTGCTTAAAAAACCAATATTTGTTCACTGTGTATAAGTTATGCTAGTGAGTGCACTCGAAGCAAAATTAGTTTGTTAAAAAAGTGAAATAAATTATTTAATTTATTGCCTTAAATTTGTGAATATTTTGGAGAACGTTTTAGACGGTTTAATTAGTCGTTGAAGTTAATTAAACAGTGTTTTGAAAACAATATAGATATCAAAATTGCAGTTTATATACAAGTAAATCAATTCTGTCATGTTAATAAATAAATAAATTCTACACAAACCTAATCAAAAATTCAAAAAATGTTTTAAGGTATCACACTATGTTTTCTTATAAGTTCTCATTTTGTTTACTTTGTTTGAATGTAATCTCACTGTAAGGGTAGTTTTTATATAGTGAACAAAAAAACTATTCATTGTGACATGAATATATTTATTGTAAATAAAATTTTGTTGCAAAGATGAAGGTTATTTTTGACAATTTCTATCGAAAAAAATTGGACTGAAATTTTATCACCTGAAATGATGATAAGAAAACTGCAATTATTTTGGTATTTGGGACCATATGTCATGACCATATGATCTTTTTAAAAAAAACTTAGGTCATCATGCATATATCAGATATAAAATTAAATATCAAAAAAGAGAAAGGAAAAAATGAATACTAAAATAAATCACATTTTATTGAAGAGCGTTAAACCTATTTATATATAAGCAATAAGCAGACTAAACCCTGTCTTGAACAATCAACAAGAAACATTTTGTATATATATAATCATCTAATTTAACATTTTAATATATATGAAATCATAAAATATAACAAAAATCTTTTCAGAATTTATTTCCCATCAATGCTAATACGTGCATGTAACATTTGTTGTAACATATAACATGTTATTCCTCTGATTTTGATAAATGTCAGTCAGCGAAACGAGTACAAATACCTGTGTTTACTACAAAAATCGAGGAGGGTGGCTGACCCTAATGTTATATTATTTTTGAGAGTAATGAAAAGACCTTATTTATATATGTTTGTATCTTTTGAAAAAGTCTATTCCAGGTTTTGAATTCAAAACACTTTGAACCTATTCCAGTTAAGAATGAATTGCCACATTAGAGTTTGTTAATGAATTGAAAGCTTGGTAACCGAATAAACAATTTTTTTCCGCTAACTTATAATAGTATTTATGAATTATGCAGTTTTGAAATTATTACTTATTATAACACAATAATTAGTATCTTTAAAATATAATCTTAAATGTTTTGTTTTTTGTTTTTATCTTTTATATTTTAGATTAACACTCTTATTCTGATGTATCTAATGTGGGTTGTTAGGAAAAAAATTAAAAATAGCAGGAATCGTGAACTAGAGAAATTAAGGTTTTAGTATTTTGTATGTTCTATTGTTTAGTTTTGTATAAGATTTAATATATTTCTACCTAACATATTTTAGTAGGTACAGTTTAATAATTAATTTTATCTATGTATCTAGTGTGTTCTATTACGTTTTTAGTAATCATCTATTTGTGTTAGTATGTTAAGTATCTAGTATGCATATTATGATTTTTAATTTCATCTCAATCAACTTTTAACTTTCATTTCATGTCAATCAATTTTTAAACATTCAATCATGTCAGTTAGTTTTTAACTTTCATTTCATGTCAATCAATTTTTAAACATTCAATCATGTCAGTTAATTTTTAACTTTCATTTCATGTTGCTATTTTTCGTTTGAATGAATTATTATAAATTCAAAAAAAAAAGAAAAAAAAGAGAAGGAGTTTTAAGATCTCAACATAGATATAAATAAAATAGAAAAGCATTTTGGGTTAAAAAATAAAGTTAGTTTGCCTGTTATAATCATAGTAAAAGTCAAAATTTGATCAACACCATGTACTTCAAGAAAATAAAATTTAAGCAAGTATGAATATTATAAAAGCAAAGTATATATAAACCTGGATCTTGCAATTGCAGTAAAAGAAAATTTGAAACTTTTTTTAGATAATAGAAAAAAATAAAATATATGTGAAGATAAGAATTTGCTTTTTCAATATGTTATTAGAAATAACAAACTTGACCAACTCAAATATACTAAGATGAATCACAGTTAAAAAAGTTAAAAAGATTGATTGTCATCATTCATTATTTTATTATCATTGATTATCATTATTATTGATTATCATACACAAATGGAACTAAGTGCAGATATTAATTGTACACTATTAAATTGAACTAAACCATAATGTGAAGCTAAAAATTTTGGCAATAAACAAGCAAGTTTATTCATCGAGTGCATATGTGACTGTTTTCTGTATCAAAACACTGTAATAAATAAAAATGTAAAATAAATAAAAAGGAATCAATAGCAATATTTTAAATCTAATGTTAGCTGAAAATGACAACAAAGTTTTCCATATCAACAGTAACTCTTCTCTAAACAATATAGAGCATGAGCATTAATTAATTAGTTTTAATTATTGGTTTCAAAAAGATATGTTCAACCATTCAAAAATGAAAGAAAAACTTCTTTTAAATAAAGTTAATTTAATAAAATTAAAAGAATTAAAGAATTATAAATGAATTTTTTAAGAGAATGTTAAAGGAAGAGAATCTTATGGATCAAATGTAGAAAGAATAAATTTAAAAGTTTACAGAAGTAGACGAGTATAAAGTATTGAGAAAAGAAACAAAAAAATAAGAAAAGTTTTTTTTAAAAGTAAGTAGTAAAATGAAATTTTTTTTAAAAGCATTTAGCAACAAACTGAAAACACAAAAAATCAGTTTATACATAT
Source organism: Hydra vulgaris (assembly GCF_038396675.1). Lineage (NCBI taxonomy): Eukaryota > Metazoa > Cnidaria > Hydrozoa > Anthoathecata > Hydridae > Hydra > Hydra vulgaris. Next base: position 43,722,064 of record NC_088930.1, on the reverse strand, counting down.
ATTAACAGTAGAAACAAAACTAAAGGTTCTAAAAAAACCACTCTATACATGTAAAACTGATTATGAAAATGGTATCACAAGTGATGGAATTAAAATAGAAAATATTAAAAGAGTTCTTTGCTTCAGTTTTTACAATGGAAGATTCAAACAATATACCACAAACAAGAGTAAAACAAATTAACAAATGTTAGGAACCATAATTTAATGCTGATATTATCAAATATCACTTTGAAAAATAAGTACTTATAAAGCAATTGCCTCATTTAAAAGTTTTTAAATCTTGTTCACTAGAAATGGAAATACCATTATCAAAAATATTTGAAAAACAATTTAACTTGAAATCCTTAATTTGATTACAAATGTCCTGGCAGAGGAGTCAAATATTGCTGTTCATTTTATGAATTTCGCATTAAACTACATATTAACTATATGTGATTGGAATTTGAGGTAAAATAATAAATTGATGTTACTGTTTTCTCAGCAATAGAAGACAGTGAGTAGTGCTTGGAGTTTGTGTATCTAAATGGAACTATGTTTTAAGTAGATTTGCCTGAGGATCTGGACTAGGGTTGACACTATTTGCTATATTCATAAATGGTTTAAAACACTACTTTTTCTAAAAAATGAATATCTTATGCTTAGAACACCTTGCCACAAGATCCAATAAATTAAGATTCAAATAAGTTTTTAGAAAACAGGATTGACTCGATATCAAATATAGAAAAAATAAATAAATAATGAAATTATATAAACAATATTCATATTATTAACATTGAAACATCAATATTTGTTTGCAAAATCTTGTTTATAAACTATTTATAAACTTTATACTCTATACTATACTTTTAAAATTGTTTTCTTTTGTCGTTGTTTTTTTTGTTTTTTTATCTTTTATAGCTTACAATTTTATTATTTATTTTTAAACATAAATTTTTATACCAGATTTCTTTATTGAATGCTTAGGATTATGATTAAATTTTGATTCCCTTATTTTAGAAAAAGTGTTCGAAGCTTTTTTATTCTTGCACTTTTACTTGGCGGTGGATATACTTTTGTAAGTACTGGACCAAATGATTGTATACCATTTCAATATCTTCAAGTTTTACTTATTGCTCCTCAGGTTGGACTTTTTTTAATAATTAAGTTTAAAATGTAGCATAAATAAAAGTTATCGAAAAATTTTGCTTAAGAGTTACTTAATAAAGTCCTGCTAATAAATTTAACACAACAAAATGGAGTAAAGTTGAATTACATATTAAAAATTTTTGTCTTCAAAGATTTTTAGGTTTCTAAGAAAAAAAGCTTTTTAAAAAATAAAAATTTTTAAATAGTATTTTATCTATTATTTTTCATAATATATTTTTTTTTAATTTAAAAATATATATATTAGGGTACGCCATACTTTTTGAAATTTGAATTTAGTTTTGCATAACTAAAAAAAGGGCGAGGTTTAGCTATAAAATTTCAGAATCTTAGTGTTCTTATCTTAGATGTTGATATTGCATTTATTTGAAGAAAAGTAGTTTTAAAATATATAAAAAGTTGTATCATGGATTCATTTTTTGAAGAACTAGTTGGTGAAGAAAAAATACACTTGAACCTGAAACAGAGGATAGCTCTGTTAGTTTGTAAAGGTCAAGGCTAGTAGCATGTGTTTAAGGAAGAAACAGTTTAAAACTCACCAAGAGCTAAATAATATAACTGCTGATGAAATAGTTTCACTATATAGTGAATACACAATGCGGATGGGTAAAAGCATGGATACAGGAGTTCCAAAAATGGCCACAATAACCTATGGAAAGCTTGTGAAAAAGTTTTTCCCAATTGGGGGTCATGAAGATTTAAAAGCTGATCTTGATAACAATCCAGTGCTTTAGCTTTATGCATTTTAGCTGGCAAATTTTACCATAGATTTGGTATGGCACTTGCACCTCTTTCCGTTATGTTATCAAAATGCCACTCATGTTGACGGTACCCACCCAAATTGAACTACTAAACAACAACCTCAGGAAATATATAACAATCCTGAGCAAATAGCTAACAATTCTGAGCAAATAGCTATCAATAGTCAATTGGAAGTAAACAATGATATTATAAATAATAATGAAAGAAACACCTTAACCTAAATTAAAATCTGAAAAAAGAATACTGCAGGACAAGTCACTGCTGCTAAACGGAAAGAAAAACAACAAGCTTTGCTCTCTGAACTAAGTAAGAAAAAAGAAAAAAATTTTAAAATAAAAGAAGAATCAAAAACAAAATTAGCAAAAAACTAAAAAAAAAAAAAAACCCTTCCATCTTCGATTTTAAAAATATAAATCTTACTTATACCGCAATGGAGTAGAAGCTATTGTTGTTGTATATTTTTTCATGCAAGAAAAAGAAGAGTTTCCTCCTCTAAAAACAGCGCCTGAGCTAGCGCCTATGCCTATATAAGCGCCTCTTAAGTCAACAAAAAACAAGTAAAAGATTGCTGGAGTGTTTGTTTGGCTCGTCTCATAGTAAGATATCTTTGGATATCTTGAAGTGTTTCAGGATGGTTGTCGATTTCATCAGCTTCCGTTATTTGGATCTCTTGATTGACTAACCTTAAAAATGTTCAAATTTTTTCTTCAAGTGTTGTAAACTCTTCAACTGAATCCTTAAACTCTAGAAATTAATTCTTGTAGAGATGATCCAGTTTCAGCAGCTTAAGTATATAACATGTGGTAGCTTTTGCTGATGCTGTTATATTTTTTTTAAATCAAACTGAGTAAAACTGAAATTAATAACTCCTATTAATAAACTAGTTTTATCTCAACTTGCTACAACGATAGATAAGCGTTTTGGATTTTTTTTTACGATGAGCGCCTTCTTTTCGGAATTCATGACCAAGCTCATTAGCTCTCTAAATATATGACATAGCTGTTTGAAATCGCTAAGTGAAAAGTATAGGTTAAAACGGAACTTCTTCTAATAATGGAGCTAAAGCTACTCCGTTAGTAAGAATTGAGTATATTCTATATTCACTCTTTTCCATTGTTAATATTACTTGTTTTTCTTGTTTAATTTGCAGTGACATTTTTCTTGAGTTTCAAATACAAGAAAAGCTTCAGAGAAAGAGATCAGTGTTTCATCAGGTTTATAAAACTTAAATTAAAGTTGCTCAGTAAGTTGATATAGTTGTAATGAATGCCAGTTTAAATTCTAAGGTTCACAAACATGATAAGTGCTTGTTCCTTCGATTTCAAAACGTAAAGTCTCAAATATTTTTCTTGGATTGTCTTGATATGTTGCTGTTTTGCTAGCTAATTTATCACACTTGATGAACCCAATAGGAATAATTGGAGATCAATCTCTTCACAGCCATTACTGAATAGATTAAAGTCATTAACGGAATTGTTAATGTGTATGTTACAGTAGAATTTGAAGTCCAAAAAAAAATATGTGAGTTTGAACCATTTTGTATTTATAAGAAATACATTTGTTCAATATATAATATATCGTATGCCGTAATATAAAACAACTAGTACACCTTCAAATATAACCATTTCAGTTAACTCATCTTTATGGTTTTTTGTATTAATGTATTCATTATTTTTTACACTCGGTTTTGTTTTACCTGTTGGTTCTGATGGTTTTGTTGTTTCTGTTGATTTTGTTGTTTCTGTTTTTACTCCATTTAAGCTTGTTGTAAGCCCAAATGCTGAGATTGGAGCTTGTAAAAGTTTATTATCCCAAGTAAAAGTTGTAAAAGTTTATTATCCCAAGCTGTTGTTGTTTCGATAACGTTGTTTTTAACGCAAGATCGCTTGGAATTAAGTAAAGCAAAGGACCTAATGCAAAGTCCAAGTAGCTGTTTGCATTTTCTAGAATATGCTGATATCTTGCAATGTCTCCAAAATCTGCAGGACGTATAATATATCTTTTTAACGCAGCAACAAACTCGTGTTGAGCGTCAAGAGCAGAAGATAATAAGCCGATAATAGAATACCGAGCAGCTAACTGAGAAGAAAGCATTAAAACAGCATAACACTTTATTGACCCTAAAATGCTTGCAAGTCCTGCATTTGTAAGACCATAAGTAATTTCAGAAACTTGGCCCATAGCAAGGTTAATTACATGTAAATTAAGTGTTTTTGAATTCTGCACAATTTGGCACACATTGTATTGATATTTTCAACTCTCCAACCCCATTTCTTTAAGAATATTAAATTCTTTTTTTTATTGCTTCGAACATTATATTATCAACTGAAACATTTAATGGATTAAAACCGTTTGTGCTCGGAATCGGCACCGTAAGCCTCGAACAAGAGACTCTGCAGTTCAAACCCAATAATATGTTTCAAAAACATTTGTGTAATTCGGTTTAAATGTAAAGTTTTTATTTATAAAAACTGCTGGGTTTTCCCAGGGTTAAACCTGGATGTTCGTAATGATTTTGAAAACCTGCTTTTATAACTAATTTTAAAACATCTAAAAATACTGTACTTCCAGTAATTTTATTATTTAGCGTTTCAGATTGTTTTGCAATGTCTCCTGCGTTAGCAATTCTTGGATTAGCCATTACAATTATATTTGTTTTCTTCTATATCTAACATTGCTCTGTGAATAACGTTTAACTATGAGGTATATAAAAACTACAAATGCAATAACTAATGTCCATGCTTTATCAGTGAGCCACATAACAGCTGTTGCTACTTTATCAAATAACCACCATATTTGACTTCCAATATATGGAATCAATTATAATGCTTTATAACCAATCCATTGTTAAGAATTTGCAAGATACTCAATAAAATTATTTTTTTTTAATTTTCATCACCTCTTTTATCAGGTGATGAAAAATCAAAAAAGAACAATTTTATTGAGTATCTTGTAAATTCTTAACAATGAATTGGTTATAAAGCATACCTCCACCACCTTTACCAGGACCTCCACCACTTTCGTCTCCTTTATCAGGCTTTTCACCACCTTTGTCTGACTTTTCACCTCCTTTATCTGGACCTCCTTTTTCTGGCTTTTCACTACCTTTATCTGAGTATGGTTTTCTTTTTGGTTTTTCAGTAAAAAATTCTATAACAAACCCTTTTATACCCCCTATTAAAATAGGTACTAAAAGTAACATGTAATGTTACTTTTAGTACCTATAGGGGGTAAGCAACAGGTAATGGTTTTGATTTAAGTATATATCAAACTTTATCCATAAAAGCATCTTTTATCTTAAAAAATATGCTAAGAATATCTTGAAACACACTTTTAGAACTATTTTGTATATTTTCATAATGTACTTGAGTTTTAAATAATGCTGTTCTTGTATTTTTTAGTAATTCCATTTGTGTTTCAATTTCAAATGTTCTAGCTTCATTTTTCGCTTTTAAAACTTGATATTTCTTTTTTGCGTTTTCAAATCTTTCATTTGCTTCAAGTACTTCATTTTGTGACTCGTTTAACCTTATTTCTAAATCTCTAATCCTTAATACTTGTCTCTAATACTTAATACTTGTTTCTTTACTAATAGTCTGCAAATTTTCAGCAGCATCAGTTTTATTCTTTGGTGTAACTTTTCGATCATTCATATTTCTGAAAATATTATTAAATAATTCTTTTAACGCTTCAAAAGCATTCATTGCTTTTGCTGTTATAACCAGTTTATTCCCTAAAAAAGTTATACCTAAAGCTTTAAAATCTTCTACTGTTAATTTGTATGGTTTTGTACATAATGTACCATTTTGCCGTGTCAAATAATTTCTTTAGTGTTTTACCAACTTCATACTCAAAATAAATATCACCATGGTCATCTTTTCTAAACTTTGTATCATTATCTATATTATTGTAATTTGATCTAAATCTTGCTCTGCTTAACCCTAAATTGTAAATTAGTGGTGCATACCATTGTATGCACCACTAATTTACAATTGTAACTTCATTAGTAATTTCAACACTTTCTCCTATATTTACATTTACAGGTATATTATTCATTTCTGGAATAACTTTTTTTTAAACATCAACTGTTCTATCTTTAAACCTATTTAATGAATTTTTGATTTGCAATCTTTCAATTTCCGCTTTATCAAAAATATCTGCATCATCAATAGACCTATCAGGGTCAATAGGTAGCATACCCCAATCACTCCATACAGCCCAATCAACTTTTTCATCCCAAATCACATCACTTCTTTCAACTAATGGAATATATTCAGCCATCTTTTAAATAACTATATATTAGATAGTAACTCCTCCTCTAAACACTTAATAAAATGGCTTTAAGTTTAAATAGTAGCTATGGAATATTATTATATCCTAATCGGTATTTAATAACCAGGCATGGTCCTAGAGGCAAATTGTAACAGTTAATCTTAACCCATTGACTGTTGAATCTCCTTTAGGTACCATATTGCTTGTCCATTTTCCTGCTTTATCAACTGACATGGTCGTTGTACCTGGAACTGTTTGTTTACTATACGATGCTATTTTAACCCGAGGGACTGACTCAACTGCAAGGCTTGTAGCAAATTTAGGACGTGATATAATTAAAAAATTAACACTAAGAATGCAACGTCAGGAAATTTAATCATTGATAGATTATGGAGATTACTGGAGCATTCGACATCTATTCCTCCCATCACATCAGCGAGCTTTACGTGACAGTTTAATGCAAGGCATTGATAACCAAGCTAACCCTGGTAATTTAACCCTCCTAAGATCAGGATCTTCTACAGGTAGCACAACTAGAGCAAACGCTGCAATTTCTCACGCTTTCAGACAGAGGCCAGCTCCTAATGGGTCTAAGTACTACACTCCTCTTGACTTTGAGTCTTTCAATGCAACAGGACCGTTCCACCCATCAAGTTTTGGAGATTAACTAGAATATGAAATTATTTTTAGTGACCGTACGAAAGTTTTTGTTTCGACAGACACTTCAGCAACTTCAAATTATTCATTCAAAAACATCGCTTTGCAATATGAGACTGTCTACAAACCACAGTTACCTAACGAAGTATCATATGGTAGCGTGAGCCGCTTCGGGCTTGCTTTTAAGCGAATAATACGTCACCGCCGTGTTCAGCGTGACGCTACTCAAACCTCGTGGTTTTTCAATGTAAACATTTCATGAGAGAATCTCAAGAACGTTCTCATATACTGCCCTCAATCAACTAATTTTTCAAGACAGTCTGAAAAGTCTAAAGCTGTGATAAATATTACAAAACTAGATATCCTAATAAATGGACAACCTAACCGACTCTATTCAAATGGAATGTTACCATACCACTCATTTGAAGAAATGTACCGCTGTCTTGCTAGTTCTTCTTGTAATATAAGTAATAAGAAAAAAATGTTTAGTATTGAAGATGGTTTTGAAGCCGTAACACCAAATAGATTTTATGCAGGTACCCAACAAATTTTAACTATTGATTTCAGGTCTGCATGCAATCAGCATCTATCAGGGAGTGGTCAAAAATTAGAAAAGCACAGGAGATGATATCCAAATAAATATTTCACGAACAGCTGGTATTGGTTCAGTAGACGTTTTCGTATTCCTTGTCATGGATGCTGTTGGTCAGTTCGAGCAAGGGCGTTTCCGTAGTGTTGCATGTTAAGAATTAAAAAATCAATCAACACGCTACTAACATAATAATCGATAGCCTCCCCTCAATGTAATGGCCGCTTGATAGTACTAAAACATGGAGGGAAAAAGTTTTCTGAGGGGGTTACACATTGATTGTCAATAAGCGGTGTAAAGTAGTGACGTCACTATTTGATGATTGTTTACAGGGAATTTTCCGAGAGCAAAGGGGTTGTCAACAGAATTAATAGTGTCAAGTGGCGTCAAACCCGATGCCAAATATTTTTTACGAAGATTGTTGACTCAAGTAGCGTCAAACACACCTTTTACTACTACTTATGTTAAGCTTTGTCCTTTTTTATTAATGCCAAAAGGCATTAATAAAAAAGGACAAAGCTTAACATAATACCATCTAATTTTTTAATTTTTCACCTGAGTATGACACACCCAAAAAACTACATTGAAATATTTTTAAATCAATAAAAGATGAAAACCTTACAAAAAAACCTACACATTGTTTAACATGAGTGTTTAACGTATTGAAAGCTTTGTAACTGGCAAAAGACAAGCTTACAATCTATAAAAAACGCAATGAACAGTTTTGATAAAAACAAAGTTTCCGCAAAAAAATAAAATTTGTTTGTAGTTTAAGATTAAAGCCTTTTTTAATAGTTTCAAACAAAAAAATCATTGCTAGTATTTGCTTTGACCATCATTTGAAAAGTTTTTAAAAGTTTTTTTTCTCAGTATCAAAATATGAAAATAGTAATAAAAATTTACTTAGTTATTTGCTTAAATTATAACATACATAATCTACATTATATGATTCTACAGTAAATGATTATAATTTCAAGTTTTTGTTTGACATCAAGAAAAGTTATGCAATTGTTAAGTTACTTTTAATTTTCATATTAAACTTGTTTTAAAAAGATTTATAAGTTAAACACCTGCAAAGTTTTATAATTATGCCAAATGAATTTAAACAAATGCCATTCATTCGTTAAACTTTGATTATGTTGCTGATAGAATATTGAGTCATAAAACTTTGTATATTCTTTCCGTTATTCGTTGAAAAATTTCAAAATCTGATTTAAAGTTCAAGATTTTAGTTTTTGCATTTTTTTTTTTTGTAATGGTTGCTACACAAATATTTTCCTTGAGACATTATCAGCAATTGGTATAATTATCGTTATAAATTATTAGCAATTTGTATAACTCTCTCTAGATGTTATTTATGATTAATACAAAAATAATTCAATTGGGATATTATTTTTCATCACAAAGGGAACTTGTGAGAACGCACAAAAAAAAGCCATAGCGCTAAACATAAGAATCAGATAATACAATAGAAAACAACAAGTAGTTTTAAACTATATAGATTGTTTAGAGTGATATTTATGTTTTGGTTTTTTTTAATTTTTCTTATCATAACTAAATATTTTTTGTCCCTTCTATGATCATATTTTCGTTTAAGTAACATCATTTGCTTATAATTATTGTTTATAATCATTTGCTTTTAAATATTACAATTAATCTTATTTGCTTTTTAGTTATTTTTTTTACCTTTCATTCGTACAGGGCTCGGATTAACGCAAATAAAATCTAATCGCGAAAAAAAAAATCGTTATTCAATACTCTTTTAGAATAACATGTGTTTATCGTTCATGCTGACGATAAAACACTTGTTATTCTAAAAGAGTATTGAATTGTTATTGTAAAAAGCTATAAAACAACAGTAAAAAAAACTGTTAAGTTGTTTTGACAATATAAAGAGCTTGTGTTGATGTAAAACAACATTGTAATTTTATTGCTGTTTTATACAGTTTATAACACTAATAACATATAGGGTAAATACGCCAATTAATGGCCATTAACCATTTACTGGCCACTTTTAAAAGCTTTTCTCATAAAAAACTATGATACAACTTGTCCTATATAATTATTTAAAGTCAATGACTTCATTAAAGCTTTGTAAATATCGCAATTCCAGGAAAGTTCTAGAAGGTTTTAGTCGCTAAAACTAAATGTTAAAAACCTTATAAAAAATGTAACAATTTTACGCTTTGTTTTCTTAAATTCATACTTTAGAGTCTTTTTTTGTGCGATGCAAGTATTTGTGCCAGTCCATTCAGGAAGGAAAAGAAAGATAATTATCTTATGTACACTTTGAAACAAAAGTATTTAGTTGATGTTTCACATATAATGTTTTAACTGAATTAGATTAATCCTTTTCTAATAAACCATTTACTGGCCGGTTACTTAATCCATTTACTGGCCATGGCCAATAAATGGTATCAGGTATAAAATTTTTTAGTTTTATATTTTTATATAGGGTTTTCTCACACTTAGTTATTATTCATGTGTGAGAAAAGTTAAGTTTAGATATTAACAAAGTCTACATTTAAAAATATTTCTGATTTTCTGAGTTGATTCTACTTTTAAAATTACTTTCTGAGTTAGTTCTGCTTTTAAAGTTACTTTAAAAGTAAAATGCTCAATCATTTTAAAGTTAGTTTTAAAATCATTTTAAACTTTAACTTACTTTAAAAGTAGAATGAACTCAGCAAGTTTTAGTTAATTATAGTTATATTTAATTATGTTCTGATAACATTGGTTCAATAAAAATACACCATTAAAGTTAATATATGATTTTCCTAAATGTATTTTAATTTGTTAAAAAACGCATGCTATGGACTGAGAATAACATAAAACTAGCAGTACATGCAGTTGCATCAGGTATGTCGCAACAGAAAGCAAGTGTATTATATAAAGTTTCGCAATTGACAAACCATAATCTCTGGAAAGTCCAAAATAGGAGCGAAACCAAGGAAAAAGCCAATGCTAGGTGCCTTGAAGAAAAACTAATTAATTATACTGGCAATCGTGCCCAAATGGGAATCGGTTTTGGGAAAAAAGCATTTAAGCTAAGTTTGCTAAAAAACATAACATAAGTTTTAAAAATGGTCGACCTAGTGAAAAGTGGTGGCAACTACTTAAAAAGAGACACAGTTGTGTTAGTCTTCATTGTCCAGAAACTACAGCTTCAAAATGACACATGTGTATAGATAGGATAAAGGTTTCCAAACATTTTACTTCTTTAGAAGTTCTGATACAAAGTAAGAATTTACAGGACAAACCAGAATGTATATGGAAAATGGATGAAACAGGGATGCAACTAGAGCATAAACCTAGACGTGTTGTTGCCAGGAAAGGCTCAAAATATATTCAGAGTCGAACAAGTGGCAACAAGAAAACAGTTACTGTTATATGTTGCGTAAATGCAGTTGGTCAAGTCATACCACCTCATATAATAGGGAAAGGAAAAACAGTACAAACTCTTTATGGTTTTGATACCGAAAATGCTCCAAGAGGAGCAACATGGAGTGTGTCTGAAAAGGGCTGGACAAAATGAGGTATTGCGGAGTTATGGTTTGAGAAAACATTTCTTCCAAATATTGGCTCAGCAAGACCACAGATTTTAATCCTAGATGGACATGACTCACACAATTTTGTTGAAATGATTGAGCTGGATATCGTAAACCAAATTGAAATTGTTGAGCTTGGTATAGTAGTTTCACATTCTAATTTTTGCGGTTTATTTTCAAAAGTGTGGTAATATGCTATGACTGACACAAATATACGTTCAGGATTTAGAACTTGTGGAATTTATCCCTTTAATCCAGATGCTATTCCTAAAGAGGCATATATCCCAAACATTTTATATAGTAAAATTTCAGATGCTGTCCCAGGTCAAAATGTATGCAACATTTCAACATTAAACAACCTTCCATTATTGTCTGATCTATCAGAAAACAGCTTTGCAATTAACTCGCTGTCTTCTACCAAACCAGAAGAAGAAAATGAGTTGGTTGATTTTTTAATTCAAGACAATGCTGTGCAATATTCAAATTTTTTTACAGAACACAGCTATGAAAGAATCAAACCGGTACAAGACAATAAATTTATTGATTTTTCTGTTCAAGACAATACTCTGGGTTTAATAAATTAAAACATAGTCATCCAACTTTAAACTTCATGTTTGCGCAAAAGCATGCCTCAAGACCATACGAGTCTATAATCTATAGATCAAACGAGTAAGATCGAAGCAAAAAAATATTAGATGCCATGTTTTTTATAATTTGTTTTCTTTATCCAGCGTGCTATTGAAAACTTAAGTATATATATTTTTTTCATTCAAATTTTTTTGTAATAAAAAGTGAAAGAAAAAAAAATGGTTTAATAAATCAAATTATATTTCCTTAAACAGTGACGGATCCAGAAATTTTCGGTGGTGGGGATATTGAAATATTTTTGTATATTGTACCAGATTTGCGTCTCCTAAAAAAAAAGAGGCGTTTTTCATATTCTATTCAAGATTAAAATATGGAAAAACTTAATAACAGCAGAAAATAAATAAACAAATCGTGAAAACTTTTTTTTTTAAGACAAAGCTAGTCACGAAGGTGTGAAAAACAATCGCAATACACTTATTTCGAGCCCTTCATTACTCTTATTTTTATATAGATTATTATTATTTATTTTTATATCATCATTTTTATAAAATATTGTGTTATATTTTATAAAAATAATGATATAAATATTATTCATTTAGAAAAAAAAACATCGTGAGAATCTAAAAAAAGTCCAGTTTTCACCACTTTGACAAAGAAACATCGGAAGAGAGAAAAGCTCTTTGTAATCGTTTTAAGAATACACACTACACACACTATTATAGACCAATGCACTCAACTTTTACTTTTCATACACATCTTAAAGAGTTTCATTCAATTAACAACAGTTTGAAGCTAGCAAAAAGAGACAAAGATTTGTCTAATTTGGCAATAAAAAACAAACAAGTTCTGTTGGTCTTGCAAGATAACCCTCAATTATCAAAGTATTTCAAACCAAACTAACTATAGACCCTAAATAAACAAAATTTAACTACTGTCATGTTGAAAACAACAGGCACTCTCCATTCAAAGTCCAGTGATGGTTTCATCAGATTTATCAAATCAATTGACTTAAAGCTTAAAATTAAAGACTTTACAAATTATTATTGAAAGTACCTCCCAAAACTATATAAAAAAGTAAAAAAGTTATCGCTAATGATTGCAGAAAGCTCTCAAAATACTTTAAACTCAAATCATTTCTTGTTGATATAAAGACATTTAGATTGTAAAAACACTGGCCAAGCAATTGCAATTCAGCCTAATAGTCTTATTGATAGTGTCAACCTTCTTCTTCAGGAGCACACAGGTGTTGTATTACAGAGATTCAAAAGTCATTTTAGTTCATTAGAACTAAAGCTGCCTAAAACTGCAAGCAGAGATGTGCCGATCATACTTTTTGCCACAAGGAGTAATTGCACTTAACTGTCACAGGAAGCATTTGCACTTAATTGTCACTAAAACAATTATCAAAGTCGATCTTATTAAAAAAGCTGTCAAAAATGTAATGAGTTTGAAGCTCACCTTCATCAAAGCATATTGTGATTTTTAAAAGTTTAAAATACTTTTGTTGACTTAAAATACCTTATCCTGATTAGACTTGTAATATCTTACCCTGCAAGACCACATGGAACAGTCAGTTTATATGTGTGAAATCAGTCCAAGACATCAATGAAGCATTAAAAACCATAATAGAAGAAGGTCACACAAGACAAATGTTCCAAAAGAAATCTTACTAATTCTTCAAAAAATTCATGACCTTTCAGTAAAAAACTCTGCAGACAAGATTTCTACAGTTCACCTGATCATCATAGGAATATACAATCTTTACTCAACAAATCAATTTTGTGACAAAAAATAACAAGAAGTACATGAGGCAGTTTAGAACTGCTATTGATAAACAAATTAAAAAATACCATTCAGAAAATGACATGAATATCATTGCACACACGCTCAATCCGTGCTACAAAGGAAGACTTCTCGAACAGGAAAAAAATTTGTTCTTGCATAGGACTGCAACAAATCCATTAATGAAAAGAACAAGCAAGTTTAGGAAATTAATTTAACTTCTCTATTTAACTCCCCACCAGTTGACTATTTGTAGCTGCTATTGTAAGGAAAAATGTTTTCTATTAGTTGATCATCGGTGTCATCTGAAGGAGTTTTTTCTAGAGCTGGGCACTTACCTGGACAAGATCAAATTTCAGCACAGCAAATGTTGAGACGCTGGGCTATTTAGCTTAAATTTAATTTAAATTAAAATAATAATAAAAGTTGTAAAAGTTTATTATCTGTATCGAATTTCTTTTCCATCTTTAAAAAAGTATACTATTATTAGTATTTCATAATATTAATTAAGTTTCAAAAACTTAAGCGCAAGAAACGTCATATTTTTGGTATAAGTTTTGGTCATAAACAAATATTTGTATACATTAACCTTTGTTAACCGAATTTAAGCATAGTAAATAAATTGTTTACGAATTGATGACGAATATTCGTCAAACTTTGGTTCCGAAGCTTAACACTATTCGCTATTTTGTTAATGAAAACACTATTTACCTGTGCTTAAGCAGAGATTAGCTAGTTGGTTAGTATATCTCAGCTTAAGCTTATACACTATATTCTATTGAAGAAGACTAAACTATATTTGTTTAGGTAGAGATTATGAATTTTTATGTTTCTGTAGTAGGCCACAGTTATAAAGTATACGGTAAAATCTAACCGTGCAGACAACCAGGTGGAAAGCAAGTTGTTAAAAACTTAACTTTTTATCTACTTGCTTAGTGATTGTGGTAATACTTGAAAATATACCAATATTATATTTTAAATAGCAAATATTGAATGACACAATAATAAAAGTATGTTGTTATTATTGTTTTCCTGGCCTTTAACAGGGATTTACTAGGATAAATAATTTGTTTTAAATCTTTAATAAATAGTTAAAATATCTACATTACATATCAACGCATTTTTTAAATTGGTTTTAACTCTAAATTGAGTATAAACAGAAATTATACTTAAGTTTCATATCACTTTTTTATTTTTTTATTTTTTTGGTTTGTTATTTTGAAGTAAATGTTTTGGCTATTAAAACATTCTAAAGTAACTAATCCGTTAATTATTTAGTTTTCCAACAATAAAACTCCCATTAATACCATCTATTATTAAGATAAATAAAAAAACAATAAATTTGTTAAAGTATTTTAATTCTTATCATTTTGAAGCGTCTTTCATAACTTTTTAGTTGTTTTTCTATAAAAATATTAATGAAACAAATTCTCACTCAATTGTATACTTCACTCGTTTTCACCATTATTTTAAATTTATGTTTTTAATTATTATTATAGTCTTAATGTATAAATATCCACGAACTGTATTTATAGGGTATTTACATCTGCATATTTCAAATATTCGTCAATAAAAAAGTACGGAAATCAGCACGGTTACTGATAATTCGTCTTAGGAAAACAACTTTTGTAAGTATTTTAAAATTCAAAACTTAAACTTAAAATTCTTTAAGTAAAGCAGTCGGAAAAACATTGTTAATATGCCGTCGAATAAAAGGTTTAGATTGCATTCACCTTACATCCCGACAAAAAAATATGATCCTCGCTACCGATCAATGGCTTAGTTGTGGACCATGTATAGATATGGTATTTATAATACTTAAGTAGTATAAGTAGGCCATATGTGACTATCACCTAAGTGATACTATAGCCACATGCATACTATAGCCATATACATAAAACTTTCTCTTCGGGATGTTGTCAATAACACTTTTAAATATTATTTGACTAAAAAACATGGAACGTATACATATCTGCTTTCTTTGGATATAGTTTTTATTAAAAAAAAAAAAAACTCGAATGCGTTTCTTAAAGTATGAATTTAGAAGTGAGTTGACAAATCTCTTACAAGTTCTTACTACTAAGTGTTCTTGCCCTATGCCAATCTAATTTAATTAAATCCTCAAGTTTAGGTCTATAAAATTCAGTCAAGACGATTTGACTGACATAATGATATTTACCGTAAATCCGAAAAAAAAAAGTGATAAAAAGATTTATAATATTTTTCATTAATTTAACTAATTGTGTTTTTATTTGTGATATCGCCCACTTTCTTTAGATTGCACGATTTATTTCTCAACCAAATGTCAACACATCAATAGAAATCGTTGAGAGAAACACTGCTTTTACTCCTAAAGTATGGGATTCAAATGATTTATCTACACTTGGAACAAAAAATGTGGGATTTGAATATGAATTGCGATAATTTCTTTTACCAGGTGAATGTAATTCACCTGGTGATTTTGTCTATTTAGTATTTAACATTATATTATTTTTTCTAGGGTAACAAATTTAACAAAAAATATTTTAATAATAAAGTTACTGTTGTAATTAGGGATGAACCGGTATAGTAGTTTTGAATTCCGGCCGGAACCGGATTTTCTGGAAATGTTAAAAAAATTTCGGCCGGAACAAGAACTTTTTTTATGTAATTCTTTATCTTCAAGAATGAAAGTGAAAGTAGTGTTGTGACCAAAACTAAAAGTTGTAACTAACTTAACTAAAAAAACCGTAACTAAAATTACCCAACTAACTTTTTAGTCTAACTAAAATTAGTCGACTAACTTTTTAGTCTGATTAAATTTAGTCGACTAACTTTTTAGTCTAACTAAAATTAGTCGACTAACTTTTTAGTCTAACTAAATTTAGTCGACTAACTTTTTAGTCTAATTAAAATTAGTCGACTAACTTTTTAGTCTAACCAAATTTAGTCGACTAACTTTTTAGCGTAACTAAAATTAGTCGACTAACTTTTTAGTCTGATTAAATTTAGTCGACTAACTTTTTAGTCTAACTAAAATTAGTCGACTAACTTTTTAGTCTAACTAAATTTAGTCGACTAACTTTTTAGTCTAACTAAAATTAGTCGACTAATTTTTTAGTCTAACCAAATTTAGTCGACTAACTTTTTAGCGTAACTAAATTTAGTCGACTAACTTTTTAGTCTAACAAAATTTAGTCGACTAACTTTTTAGTCTAACTAAAACTAGTCGGCTAACTTTTTAGCGTAAATAAATTAGTCGACTAACTTTTTAGTCTAACTAAATTTAGTGGACTAACTTTTTAGCGTGACTAAAAATAGTCGACTAACTTTTTAGCGTAAATAAATTAGTCGACTAACTTTTTAGCGTAACTAAATTTAGTCGACTAACTTTTTAGCGTAACTAAAATTAGTCGATTAAAACAAGCTTCAGTACTAAAAACTGAATAACCTATGAAGCCATAAAATTTTCACACACGGTGGCACATTATTGTAGCGGTTGAATGTCCCAAATATGGTTCATAGGGGCACGTCAAATCTAATTCGTAACGTATTAAATCAACTTTGATTATTAGAATTTTGTCCCAGCTCTGAGACAACTGCCAATGCGTTTGTTGCAACTGTTTAAAAACACCCAATGGGCACGGAATCTAAAAAAGGCACCCTTTGAACGTTTAATTAACATTCTGCAGTTTAATTTAACGTCTAATTCGGGGTTGGGAAAGCCAACTTGTTAAGGGTATTTTTGTTCTCACGCTCCAATCACCGCAATTTTTTTGAGAAACATTTTCATTTGACTTAACAATATTCTTGAGTTATGAGTTCGCACGATGCCTAAAAGTGTCATATCTGAAATATCAAAAAAATCCTGCCCACGTCGCTGGTAAAGCAATATACGAAAAATAAAACTTTCGCAAGAATCACAAGCGAAAAGAAACTTGCTAATCGATTCATTTCAAAAGAAGATCATTGAAACCTACCGAAAGGACTCAGTTAAAAAATAATATCAGTTTTTTACTTCATAAAAATTTGCATGCGCGATAATTGACACTTATGAGTAATGAGCATTTAATTACTTAGTTCATTGAACGGATTTTTTAAATGGAACATTTCAATCTTGTTTTTATGACGAATTTCAAGTTTTCTTCAGTAAGTGACCGTTCTTCAAGTGGATTTATCGAAAATTTTCCTTTCGAAATAAATTGATCATTATTTGAAAAAACAAACTAGTAAAAATTTAATATGTTGCTATATTGAAGATAAAGTTTCATTACAAACAGTTTGATATATACAGATATTTTATTTTCACATTTCTTGCAGTTAGGCGAATAAACTTCCTTTATAGATTTCGAAACGTAGGTATTAAAAGCGCTCATTTCTCAAGTGCTATTTCCGAAAGTGAAACTTTTGGAAGTTTTCGAAGAGCATTATTTGAAATAACAACTTGCGAAAGTCTAATTTTCAGAAGTATTATTTGCGAAAGTTACTTTGACAAATTTTAATGCTTCTATATAATCGTTACGAATAAAAATAAATACTAATTATATATACCCTTTTGAAAGATTTTTTTACAGAAATCTTTGAAACCTTTCGGTTAACAACCCTATTTCAAAGGCTTAAAATAGCAACATAGGAAAAATTATCCCAGATAAGTGACATTCCTAAAATTGGATTTTATTATACATTGCCTATAAATTTTCATTTTCATATTAGTGATATACAGTATTGGAGCCAGCGAGAAGGGAAGGTGGTGTTAGGGGTATGACACTCACTATCTATTACCATGGAACTATAAGAGATGGACGTGCAACCTATTGTTTTACATCAAAGAGGCCGCAGAAATCAGCGAGCCATGCGAGTTTCCGACAAACTCTAAATTTTCACCCGTCAACAAAAAAATCTATTAAAATGGCTGCCCTTAGTTTTTAAACAGAAACTCTGATCACGTGGTATTAGTTTAAATTTTATAGCATTTGTTTAATAAGACTGTTCAGGATAAGTAACTACTTCACGTGTTGACAAATTACTAAACAAATTACACCAAGGAAAAGGAAATCAGTTATCGGCACGAACAGATTTTCATCATTTTTCCAAGATAAACATTTGTAAATTTGGGAACTTTTTTCGTGTAAACAAAGTACCATCAATAATAAAATAGATCTGTAAAGATAATTTTAAAATGACTAAAAAAAGTAAAGCGAAAAGTAAAAATGCTTAAATAAAATTTTTAGTCAAGGTCTGGTTTCATGCAACTCCTTGGTCCTTTATTCACCAGCCTTAGTTTTGTGTATTTTTTGAGTATTATTTCCGATATGTTGCCATTTTTTGCCTCGACTACTCTATAAGCTCCATAATATTTATACCACTGAGCATTGTTTTTTAGTAGGTGTATTTTCTAATGGGCTTTTTTATAACTCGTTTGATAATGCAAAACCTTTTAAAAAGTTATTCAAGTTTATAATCATCTTGCAAAATGTAGCCAGATATTTCATGTTTTCGTATTTCATATTTCATATACTATTTCATTTGTCATAAAAGGCACATAATAACCCATTTGTTTTTGTCAAATAAAAATTAGTTTATATATAGCTGGTAAATCATGCTATGTTAATATTAAATACTTAGTTATTCTTGCGGTTTGCCATAAATTGGCTTTGCTAAATTCTTTAAAACTGTGACAAATTATTTTTTTCTTTATTGTATTTATATTCATTTTATGTATGAGTTATTTATCCTTAACTGTATATATTTCTGTTGTTAAACATAAAAATAAAAAATTCTATAATATTCATACACAATAAGTCTACAGCAATATAGTAGATGGTGTAGTTCCCTGGACATGAAACCAATATTCTCTAAGTAGCTACAAAACTAGTTGATATTTTGTATTATTTGTTATATCTCTAATTATACATGTACTAAAGTAGTTAAGTAAATGATCTCAATTTCTATATTATTATCAGTGTTATTTCTTAAAATAAAAGGAATATCTAGCTATATAAAATTAAACTTAAAATCTGATTCTATTGTAGCCATTCTTGACGATTTTTTTATTATTCAAATAAACATATGTAACTTATATCATTGTATAGAGCTTGACTTGACTTAAAAAATGAGGGGTCATTCGGCCTTTGAAGTTAAGCGGATCTAAAGTTATTGAATTTTTTGTAGTGCAATAATTGATGATTTTTTGACAAAAGGTATAGGGCTTGAGTATGGAAAATTTGCATTGTTATGGCACCGAAAATTTGCATTATGTCACGCAAAATCAAAACAAAAAACGTCATAAAATATGCGAAGGAAGATAGTTATATATATATACATAATTTCTATATACAAATCCTTAGAACCAATTCTTCAAGAAAACATTAATAAATACATGTTATAAAAAGAGGAAAGAGTAAACTTGCAATTTCCACCGTGACACTTTTAAAAAACACTTTTTTTTTTTTCTATAAAAATAAACCTTGAAGTTTTGAAACGCTAAGAACTAAAAATTTATGTATAAAAGTTAAAAAGTGTGCACATTCCATTTGATTCGTCATCCCTTTTTTAATGTATACGGAAAGTTTTATAAAAATTGGATGTGTTTTGGTACTAAGGAATCCTAACCTCTAAAAGCTTTGTTTTAAAAAAATGTTCCCGCTTCGAGCTTTTTTCTTAAAAGTGGTCTTAAGATATGGATAAAATTTAAATGAAGCCATATAAACCATAGTACTTTCTATATATGACTGGAAAGAGTAACACTAATTGATGCAAAAAACCTTAAGGTGTTTGCTTAAGCATACAAAAAGATATAAGAGAGTAAAGTTCATGAAAGTTACGTGTTTTTTTTCAAACGTCAAATGTTTTTCGTTGAGTCATGGAATCGCTATCTATTGCTCTTATCTTGAATAACTAAAAGGAAGTTGATGTAACTGGTTAGACGAGACCAAAAGTTTTCGACGAATCCGACAGACTTTATAATTTAATTTCTATTGTTTAAAACAAAAGATTTGTAACAATGCGCAATGAGCATGGCTCGCAAAAAAAAAAAAAAAATAGGTTGCACGTCCATCTCTTATAGGCCATGCTATTACCGATACTTAGTTTGATCATTCGGCAAATTAAGATGTTATTATAATTATTAGCAAATCTCAGCAATCAATATATATATTCTTATACTCAGCAAGTATAATTTTTAATCGGCAATTATTCTTACGGCAGTTTTCAACTTACCACCTCCCCCCCCCCCCCCTCCTGTATACTAGCGAATATACTTAGTCTCTAAATATTTAATTTCATATAAGCGATAAGAAGTACCAATTTATTAACGCTAACTTCCATCATTTTTCTCAACAAGCTTGACATTTAATGCGAAAGCTTTTATATGCAACGTTATCATTACATTCATAATTAAAACTTTATCATTTTCTCATTTTTTCAACGTACGGACAAATAAGCACGAAATTGCGCTTAAATTGATTGGCGTATTTAGGTTATGTTTGTTACAATTCAAGTACATTTAAGCTTCGGCAATTTATTTATTCTAAAATGCATACCAAATGTTAAACGTATTAATAGAGTTTTTAAAATGCAAAACATTTAATAGCATTTACCGAGAGGCTCATCGTCCGCATTTAAAAATGCAACCTCCGCAATTAAATCGTGTAAAACTGTAAAATAAGATAAACATTCTGTTAAATGGCAGCGGTCGCTTTATCAAACCAGAAAATTTCTTATCACTTTTTAATTACATAAAAAATGCAGAATCATTTTTTAATTACATAAAAAATGCAGAATATCTATCATTTTAAAGTACATTTTCACTTTTTGTTAAAAAAGTGAAAATGTACTTTAAAAAAAAAAAAATTAAGTTACGATATATTTTTCCCAAAATAATGTTTTTTTTTTGGTATCAAAAATTTAATTTTTAGTCGTATATAAACTCATTTAACTATATTAAATATGGCTGTATACTAGGCAGCAGCAATTTTTGGCTTTAAATTGCTTCAAGCTGGAGTAAATAGTTTGTTAGAAAATAAGAGTTTTAGCGTGAAAAGTAAGATCTAAAGTTATCTAGAAGCAATCTTATTTCAAAAAGTAAATTTGAAATATCAACTTAACTGAACCGCCTTAAATTTAAGACGCCATTTTTTGTAGAATTATAAAGAAAAGGTAAGGTTAATGAAATCATTCATTATGAAATATAAACTTGGGTGGGTCATAATTAATACATGAAAATGTAAAATACATTTACAAATGTAAAAAAAATTAAATTTAAATAACATAGAATCGAGAAGACTTGCTACGTTCATATTTTGCACTTAGTTTTATAGTCTAATTAAGCAATTGGTTTTTCTAAAAAAAAAATTGAAAATTGAAAAATGATACTTTGCAAAAAATTGCGATAAATGTAGCCTGGAAACATAAAAGCCCTCAAGTTTCTGGGGTCCCCCCTGTCCCAAACATGAGAGCAACAACTTTATAAAATCATTTTTTAAACATTTTGCAACCTTGTTTGATTGTTTTTAAAACAAAACAGTTCATGTTCTAAATTTAAGAGTTTTTATTTAAGAACAATAAAATAAATTCAAAAATAATTATTACAACAAGATATTTCCGTATTACATTAATTAAATTGCACCAATTTTAAACCAAATTAAAAAATTCCAAATTTTCGTACAAAAACATCAACATTTGAAAACATTCAGCCGTCATCCTGTTTTGCTTAGCATACAAATTGTTTAATGCATCAGAAAAAAGGCGCTCACTTGGTGCACTGGTAGCAGGTGTACATAAAATCATCGTTGAAATGCAATACAATATTGGAAAAACATATTGATTTTGATGCCAAAACTCTAAAACATTTTTTTCGTGCACTGACAATCTTATATATTCACTGATTTCTTTTTTTAAATCTAAGGTTACATTTTTGTCACTATCACTTCCGGAATCATCTTCTTCATCCTCAAATGACAACTTAAATTTTTTTGATTACTTTGTCACCTTTTTAATTGGAATTATTTCACCAACTCTTTTTGAGAGATAAAAATCTAACAAAAATTCTTTCACAATTTTTAAATATTTCTTTTTTTCGTACTTTTCAAAGAATTAAAAACTTTTTTAATTTGGATCCAAAAAAGTGGCACACAATAAAAAGGAATTATTTTCTAATTCATATGAATCTTTGTAAGTTTGTAAAGATTCTAACAAATGTGATTTCAATATTACAATTAAAGGAGGAGTTTCACTTTTATTCTTACTCAGCTGCTTCTCAAGGTACTTTATACTTGGAATAATTAAAGAACACGTTGCATACCTATCGCCAGATAGTAAAACACTTACTTGATTAAAGCCTAATAAAGCATTTACCGTTTCTTTTAAGTTAACCATTTCATCTTCATCGAGTAAATATTTTCTCATATCTTTGTATTGTTGTTTCGAATTAAAGATATCTTTTACGTAGGTGTGAAGCTTAAGCATTCGCTCTGCCATGAGAAACGTAGAGTGCCAACGAGTTTTCACATCTTGAATCAAATGAAGTATGTGATTTTTTTCGACACCTTGTCGTGTTTGACTTTCCTCTAATAAATCATTAAGTTGAGAAGAATGATTGAAAGATGTAACAATTTTCCTGCACTTAGTTAATGTTCTTGCAATGAAAAAGAATTTAGACGAACTATCTTTTTCATCTTCTTCAACTAAATCTATGACATTTTTAACAAATAATTGCAAAACATGTCCCATGCATCTTATTGATTGAATGTTTAAACAAACTTTTAAAGAATTTAGACAGTTGCGTACGTTACTGGCGTTGTCTGATACTATACTCATTATTTTATCATCTACTTTAAACTTTTCTACGATTTTTAGCAAAGCCTCTTTTAAATTATCTGCATCATGGCGGCCATTAAGGTATGCAAAACCCAAACAAAAACTGATGAAATTTGTTTTGTCAGAAATGAAATGTGCAGTTGCAGATATATAACTATAGTTTTGACAGGACTTCCATCCGTCAGTAGTAATAGATAAAACTTTAATTGATAACAATTTTGATTTCAAAAGTTCAACTTTTTCTCGATATAAATCAGTTAAAAGAGAACTTTTTTCGGCAAGGCACTATACTTTGGATTTAAACACAAAACAAATTTATTAAATGCACTACTTTCTACCAACATAAATAGAAGACAACAGGCAATAATGAAAATTAAAAGAGCTCTATCAATCTTATCGCTAACTTCTTTTGATAAGCCACTCATAGTTTTTTTTTTTTTTCGGCGTTATTATTTTGTGATCATGTTCAAGATGGTAATCTAATATACTCTTTGATGTTTTACAAGAGTACTTTTTAGGTCTGTTACTATTACATTGATTGCATATCCATTTTGATGTTTCCTCCTCGATTGAGTAATATTCGTATGTAGTTTTAGCTGCTTCTTCAATGGACTGAGCATCAACTTCAATTTCTGTTTGACCGGATGAAAAACTTGAACTTGTGTCGCTATCGTTATGATCTGCAGGGTCTTGTTCATCTATAGTCTTTCTTTTATCCACTCTTTTCTTCGTCAGATTCATCAAATCAGATATTGGAGCAGCATATTCAATTGGAGAAAACGTATTATTTTTCGACATAGTTTAAAAATGCAATTTCTTAAAGTAAATTTAAATATATATTTGAGAATAACGGTTTATCTAATATATAGCGGGAAACCATTACTTTGAGGTGTCAGTTAAGACATTCCTTAAATTTTGTTGTGTTGAGAAATTATATGAACATAATATGAATTAAGACAAATAAATCAACTTAAAGACATTCATTAAAATTTATTGTTTTTAAGAAATTTAAAATACGTAATATAATTTGTGACAATTAGGTAATAAAAATGTTTTGTTTGTACCTAGTATTGCCCCACATTTTCTTTCATTGAATTAAATAAAAATTGGTTTGTTAGTAGAACGACTCCGCCAAAAACAGCTGATATTTTATACTGAATACATAATTAGTTATTAGCATTTTAATAATAATTAAAATAAAATAAAAATTGAGAGTTGAACAAGATATATATTCAATTACACAATATAGAAATAATAACAAACATTAATTGCGTAACAAATTGTTACGCAATTAATGTTTTTTATTATTTCTATATTGTGTAACTGTTACTAACAACTACAATCATATTGTCGTCACTGTAAAAACTGCGTTTTATGAGTGTAGAACAAAATAAATTAGGTATTATTACCTCAAAAAATGATTGCTGGTATTATATAAAAGAAATCCGAAAAAGCTTCTGCATACAACACATTTCAAAAATATGGCACCATTTTTTTTTCGAATAGTTTAGGATTCATTTTAATTAGAAATTGAAAAAATCCAGATTTAAACCGCTTTTCATTAAAAGTTAAAACAAGTACTTAGTAATAAGGGGGGAGTAGTTGGATACAGTTTTTTTACTATTACAAAACTCCAAGTGTATATCTTGCAAACTTAAGAAAGAAAAATTTTCTCCAAAAACTTGAAAAACTCTGAAAATCAACTTTGAAAAAGATGCCATGGAGATCTAAATTGTAACTTACAGCAATTTGTTATTAAAAAAATGGCGCTCAAACCACTTCACAACTAACACATAACAAGATTTAAAAAAAGTATTTTTTAGGTAAAAGTAACAATATATTTTTCGCAAATTAAAAACTTAGTCGACTAAATTTAGTCAAACTAAAAAGTTAGTCGACTAATTTTAGTTACGCTAAAAAGTTAGTCGACTAAATTTAGTTAGACTAAAAAGTTAGTCGACTAAATTTAGTTAGACGAAAAAGTTAGTCGACTAAACTTAGTTAGACTAAAAAGTTAGTCGACTAAATTTAGTTAGACTTAAAAGTTAGTCGACTAAATTTTGTTAGACTAAAAAGTTAGTCGACTAAATTTAGTTACGCTAAAAAGTTAGTCGACTAAATTTAGTTAGACTAAAAAGTTAGTCGACTAAATTCAGTTAGACTAAAAAGTTAGTCGACTAATTTTAGTTAGACTAAAAAGTTAGTCGTATATATATATATATATATATATATATATATATATATAACCTATTTCATTAATTTGATTCTTGTTTCATTTAAATCTAACATATTCCTTTTATTTGTTTCTTGTAATTTTATTTATTGAAAGCCTTAATCTGCATAATATTTATATTGAAAATTAGTTTTTTGCTTTTCATTTTTCCGTTTAGGTTAAAACTAAAATATTTACTGTATTAAGCATCCTATATTTTTTAACTATTTAGAATTTAAGTAATATTTAAAATGAGAGGAAGCTGGTAACATTTTTGATGAAAAAATGGCTAGTTTGTTGCCCAAAACTGGATAGTATCTCTTTTTGCACTACAATATTCCAAAGCTTCCTAAAATTCTTTTATAATTGAATAATGCAAATATAATTACATTGTATTTGTCTATAAATTTGTAATTTTTACCTGGGTTGACCTATAGCTCCTCATCACCCTGTAGGACAATGATTTTTTGATTTAATTTACACAGTCTGTTTCACATGTCTTAAAAAAAAAGGGAAAAAAATATTCCGGCATTCCGGTCAGAAATATTGTAATTCCGGCCAGAACCAAAATGACCTAAAAGACACAAATTCCGGTACATCTCTAGTTTTAATAATGTTTTTTCTAAATTCTTTAGAAATTTTCTATTATATTTAAGAGCGACATTCCGTAAGAAACAGGCAGAGCTCAATAGTGACCCTTTTCAAAATGCTAATTTTTTGATAGGTTGTTGCTATTCATACTAGAAGCTCAATTCCAAAATTTTTTCAAAAAATATTATTTGATTCTCTAGATATTAGATCTCAAAGTTTGAATAAATTTTTCGAAATATTGACCAAATGGAATATTGACCAATTAAACCAACCGCGATCGTAAACGGACGTATTTTTTTATCAAAGGAAAAAAATAAATAAATAAATAAATAAATAATGGCGAAATTTTCAGCAACCAATATAAAGGATTTACTGGAGAAACATGAAAACACATTAATAAAACTTTTTAATGATAAATTTGATAAAATGGAAATTAAATTTAAAAATATACAAGAAGAAAATAAAAATCTTAAAAATGAAATGAGGGAATTAAGAAAGACAGTCGACTTTGTAAGTGAGAAGTATGAAACTACTCTAGCTGAATTGAAAGAACTGAAAAAAAACGCAATTCCAAATGTCGAACTAACAGATAACATAAAGTTTAATGACAAAAACAATGATGAGAAAGACAAGCTTGCCGAACTTGAAGATCAAAGTCGTAGGAATAATCTTAGGTTTAATGGAGTCGAAGAAAGCGAGAACGAATCATGGGAAGACAGCGAGAGAAAAATTCAAGAAGTTTTAAAATATAAGTTTGGTTTTACTAATGATTTAGAAATTGAAAGGGCGCATCGAATAGGAAGAAATGAAAAAGGAGTTAAAAAAAACAGAACAATAATAGTCAAGTTTCTTAATTACAAAGAAAGAAACGCAGTTTTTGAAAAATTTAGGAATGAAAAACTATATGTTAATGAAGATTTTAGCGAAAGAACAACGGAAATTAGGAAAAAGTTGTTTAAAGAAGCAAAGGAATTAAGAGCAAAAGGTAAATTTGCTAAAGTTATTTACAACAAACTTATTACGCGCGATTTTTAAATGAATTTTTGGCATGGGTTCGTTATTATCGACAGCCTTGATACACAAACGCACAATTTTGTGACGATAATGAGCTTTAAAACTTCGTATTACACCTTGATCCATGGGCTGAAGGACAGATGTGGTGTTAGGGGGGAAAAATATTAGGTTGATGTTGCTTAGCCCTTCAATGTTTGGGTGGGCAGAACAGTTATCCACCAGGAGTGCTACTTTCCTGTCTTGAGCACGAAAAAATGAGTCAAGTTTCATTACCCATTCTGTAGAAAGGTCTCCGGTCATCCAACTTTTTAGCTGATTTTTATATGTGCAAGGAAGTTGTTTAATGTGCTTAAAACACCGTGGGTTTTTAGATTTTCCAATAACAAACATAGGTAATTTTTCTCCCGATGCACTCCCTGCTGCTATGCCTGTTAGTCTGACTTTACTATTTTTTCCCCCAAAACATTTTTCTCGTGATAAATGGTATGTTTTGTTTGGTAGGCACTGGTAAAATAGTCCAAACTCATCGGCATTGAAAATGTTTTCAACCTTGTAATTCAAAAGCAATGTTGGAAGTGTAGTTTCATTCCACGAAGCAGTCATATTATTCGTCACGGCGGCACTTTCGCCTGAGATTATTTTAAAGCTGATGCCGTTCCTAAAAATAGGAACAGAATAATTGAATTTTAATTACACGTTTAAAAAACTAAATAAATTAAATACAAACAGATACATGTTATTTGTTTATATTAAAATTGAACAAGATTTGACAAAATTTAACTGACCTTTCTTTCCAATTATAAAAACAACAATCAGATGCTTTAAAATCCAACTCTCCTAATGCTTCTGCGAATTTTAGTGCCTTTTCTTTTAGTATGGTACCATCAATTGGTACTTGTTGACTTCTTTTTGCAACGAACCACGTGTATATGGCCTTGTCTACATTTTTGAAATTACCACTACGAAGTTTCTTCCGTTTAGATTTTGTGCCATTTTTTTCCAGTGAGGTTAATAACTTGGTTTTATTTTTAATCCAGGTTGATAATGTGTTCTTTGGGACTCCATACTTTTTGGCAACCTCTTTGTTAGGCATCCCAGTCTCTAGGTCTTTTAATGCCTTGCATTTTTCTATTATAGATTTGTTCGTGAGTTTTCGTTTAACGAGCGGCATGTTGCTGCGTTTGACAAAAAGAATAAATTATATATTAAAGGAAAACTTTTCAGAAATTCGTTTCTTAAAAAAAATCGAATTTAAAAATCGAATTAAAAATTTTTTTTTTTCGAAAATTGGAATTTAAAAAAATTAAATTTTATTAAAAAAAATGTTGAAAAGTTCGAGATAACGAGAGAATATTGCCCTGTGGACCGATAATATTGTTCGAGATACCAAAAAGTTCGAGATAATAAGGTTCGAGATATCGAGAGGATTTTAGCCTAAACTAGTACGTTATGTCCATGGGACCGCTAAAAAAGTTCGAGATACTCAAAAGTTCGAGATATCAAGTATTCGAGATATTGAGAGTCGACTGTAATTCAGATCCGGATCTAAACTATTTTAGTGTTGTAGGAGCTTTGCGAAACAATTGTTCCTACTTCTATAACAATGAAATAAAAGAATTTCTTTCTCGGGATCATTTAAATGTTATTCATTTTAACATTAGAAGTCTTGAAAAAAACTTTTAAAATTTGTGTAATTTAATTGAGGAAACTTCAAATACATTTAGTATAATTTGCTTAACTGAAACGTGGTGTGAATTTGATGACGCTAAATCTAATTTAAATCTCCATATTCGAGGTTTTAATATGATCCCACTAGCGCGTAAAGCAAATAAACGCTGAGGTGGTGTACTTTTTTATATAACGGAAAATTTGAGGTTTTTTATTAGGCCTGAGATGAGTATTTCTGATGACAATAAAGAAATTTTAACAATTGAACTTTTAACCAATAGTTTTAAAAACATACTTATAAGCTGCTGTTATCGCCCACCATCTGGCCATATTGAAAGTTTTAATGCATTTTTGTGTAATGATATTTAAAAAATAGTTTTAAGGAAAAGAAACTAAATTATATAATTGGTGACGTAAATTTAAATTGTTTTGAATATCACGTTAATAACAACATTAAAAAATTTTACGATGACTTATTCGAACATGGAGCAATTCCACAAATTAACAAACCTACTAGAGTAACCTCAACTTCAGCTACCTTAATTGACAAAATTATATCAACCGATATCCTTAATGAAACTCTTAAAAAAGGTATAATAAAAAGTGACGTTTCTGACCACTTCCCTATTTTTTTCTCTATTAATATTGACAACAAATTAATACAACAACATAAAAAGTCATTATCAAACGTTTTTTGCACCGATGCAAATCTAGCATCGTTTAAGGATTAATTATCTTCAATAAATTGTAACCATATTAACAGTTCATTTGAAGCTAATAAAGTATACAATACATTCTTTCAAACTTTCAATGAAATATATGATGCAAATTTTCCAAAACGTGAATTTATTATAACCAATAAAAGTTTGAAGTCACCATGGGTCAATAAAGATCTTAGGAAATCCTCAAAAATAAAGCAAAAACTGTATATAAAGTATTTAAAAAAACCAACACCAGAAAATAAAGTTATTTATAAAAATTACGCTAAAATGTTTGAAAGTCAAAGAAAAAAATTTAAAAATTACTATGATTTACTAGAAAAATATAAACATAATTCAAAATGCTCATGGCAAATTATGTCAAATTACTGGAAATAATAAATTAAAATTATGCTCTGTGCCTAACACTATAAAAGTTGATGGCGATTTTTTTATGAACCCAAACAAATAGCAAGAGAATTAAATAAATATTTCGTGTCTGTTGGCCCTAATTTAGCCAAAAATATTCCAAATATGATTAATCCAATAAATGATTACGTGTTTCCATTAATCTCTAGTTTAAATAAATTTGAAGTATCTTCTTCAGAATTTGAAAGTGCTTTTAAAATGCTTAAAACTAATAAAGCAGTTGGTCCTGATGATATTAATTGTAATATAGTGATAGATTCACGAAATACCATAAAACGTATTCTTTTTAAAGTTTTTAAATGTTCTATAAATCGAGAAATTTTTCCCGATCAACTGAAAATAGCCAAAATAAAGCCTATATTTAAAGGAGGTGAACCATCAAATGTCAGTAATTACCGACCAATATCTATCCTCTCTGTTTTTTCAAAAATTTTAGAAAGAATTCTGTTCAACCAAATATCTAATCATCTTGCTGTTAATAATATACTTTACAAAAATCAATGCGGTTTTAAAAGAAATAACTCTACTGAACATGCAATAATTCATCTTACTCGTAGTATAACTGATTCATTCGAAAAGTCAGATTTTACTTTTGGCGTCTTTATAGACCTATCTAAGGCTTTCGACACAATTGACCATGAAATACTGTTTAAAAAACTTAAACATTATGGTATCACCGGTAATGCTTTAAAACTACTAAAAAGCTATTTAAAACATCGCAAACAATTTGTCTATGTCGAGGGATCTTCTTCACAAGATTATCTAAATATAACCTGTGGTGTTCCACAGGGATCTATAGTAGGGCCCTTACTATTTCTGATTAATGTTAAAGATCTCCATGAAGTCTCAAAATTAACAACTATAATGTTTGCTGATGATACCTATTCCTATCTAATAATAACATCAATAAACTTTTTTATGATATGAACATTGAGCTATCAAAATATCAGACTGGTTCAAGTCAAATAAACTTTCATTCAACATTGATAAAACTAAATGGATTTTCTTTCATCCACAATTTAAAAAACATTTACTTCCAAGTAATATGCCTCTTCTTCATATTGATAATATTCAAATAAAAAGAGCAATTCTCACAAATTTCTTAGGTATCATTGTAGATGAAAATCTATCATGGAAGAATCACATCGGACATTTATGCAACAAAATTGCAAAAAGCATTGGAGTTTTATATAAAGCAAGAAGTGTTTTAAACAAACATTCATTAACTCAACTATATTACTCTTTTATACGATGTCATATTAATTATGCTAATATTGGATGGGGTAGTACCCATAAAAGTAAATTAAAGCCACTTTATTGTCAGCAGAAGCATATTGCACGTCTTATAAATTTCAAAAATCGTTTTACTCACTCAAGGCCACTTTTATTTAACATGAATGTTTTTAATATATATCAAGTAAATGTTTATAATGTTCTTTGTTTTATGTTTAAATGTAAAACCAACTCATCTCCAGCTTCCTTTTTTGATTTATATTCTTTAAAAGAAAAAACTAAATATTCTTTAAGAAATGATAATTTTATTAAACAACCAAAATTTCAAACAAACTTTGGTAAATTTGGCATTTCTTTTCGTGGAGCTTTTTTATGGAACCAAATAATTTTAAAAAATTTTGATTTTTCTCATGAATGGAATTATTATATGTTCAAAAGAAAACTAAAAAAAGTAATTTTCTCAATTGAAAATATTTTTATATACTTTTAATTGTACCCAGTTTTGTCATCACTCATTTATATTTTACTTTTATACAATATTGGTTTAAAGTTTATGTGAGAAACTATATTTAAACACCATTATTTGAATTTTGTTAAAAGTTGCACTGACATTATTTGTACAGTAATCATTTATTATTTACTTGTTTACTTTAATTTTTATTTTAATTCGTAATATTTGTAAATAATTTGTATCACGAACGGAAAAGTTTAGAATTTGTATTTATTTATTTTATTTATATTTACTAAGTTCAAAGTTCCTCAACAGCGGTTCTCTGTGACAAGACCTGTATGGTCTTCTTTGAGTTCCCGCGTTCTTTATCTTTATTCTTTATTTTTATTTATTTATTTTTAACGATTTCTTTGCATGTAATTTTTCTTATTGATATGTTTGTAAATATTGTGTTAAATATTGTAATAAAGAACAACAAAAAAATGGTGTCGAAAGCATTATTAAACTCGAAAAAAAAACAACAAAGTAAATAATTTACAATGATTATTTTACTTGACTATTGTTTATTGGCTAGTTCAGACCAAAAATTAATAAAATTGGAAAAGACATTTTTTTCCTTGTCTAAATATCATGTAACAAAATACGCGAAACATGATTTTTTTGTCATTTTTGTTCTTCGTTTTCATTCATTGTTTTATGTTGGATTATCCTTTTTTTTTTTTTTTGTTATTATAAATCTTTATCTAGTTAAGTACCTAAAAGTATAAAAAATCTATGGAAAAGAAAAGGCTTACCCGCAAAATCCAACTCAAAACGAAATTCTAATCTTTTGACGCATTGATTGTGACATAATGATGGTTAAAGCCCTGGGTTTACAAAAACTGTATAAGACAAACGTTAAGGCATATTTGAGAGTTACTTAAAAAAACGCTCATATTAAAAAAAACGTTTTCGTTGTTTTACAATAAATTTCTTCTTATACGACTTAACTTTTTTTTTAAGCTCATTTGTTCATCAGTTTATTAGCTTCTTCAAAATCATTTGTTGCTAAGAAGTAATCACCGTGGTGATTAATTGGAGTTGGAGGAATTATTTTACATAAGATGTCATTATCTAAATATACCATGCTACCATTTTAATTATGCCATAGATAAGTTTTTCCAAAAGAAACACTTTTCATGCAGTCAATTAAAGTACCAAATTCTGAAAAAAAAAACCAAAAATCTTTAAACGCAAAACTCATGGATAAATAAAATTTATCATTTCTATAATAAAGAATCATTTAAGTTTTAATATTGCTTTTGATGTAATGTTACCTTTTTACTTAGTTTTATGTAGTAGAAGTTTTCGATTTAACAACATGTACAAAATTTTTACCTCCGCAACAACTCCTGAATACCATTGGTTTTTGCGAACAACTACCACCCAATCATCTTTCAACCATATAACAGAAAGTTCGATTGCAAGTTTATGTATTTCTTTTTAATATTTCTCGGCTTCTTCATTTTCAAGTACATTGTTATCGTCTTCTTCATTAGTTGGAGCAGTCAATTTTCTAATTCTTACTAATTTACTTCATCTGGAGAACATAGATCTTATTTGTGAGCTTGAACAAACTCATCAGCTCTAAGACATTTTCTTATCACTGTGTTTACTTATTCTGGTGACATCTAATTTCCTGTATTTTCTTTATTTATGAAGTATTTATAAAGATGTTTTTATTGAACATTTTTGCGAATTGTTCAAGTGCTGCAAATGCATTTATCCCAGCAGTAGCCGTGTCAGTTAAACCAGCCAGGTATTTTCTATGAGTATGTTTAATTTCATTTAGTATCCGCAATAAACTTGAGTTAGAGGATTCTAAGCAATTTCTTTGCAACTTTCTCTATATAATGCAATTGTTTGACTGTTTTTTGCTGTTAAAATGGAACTAGCTACATTTTCAACATTACCACTGTCATACTTTAATTAGGAAATACCATGAAAAACGTCTTGTAAAAATCCTCTTAAAAAGATGAAATTTAAAAAATGTTCACATTTTTTTTTTGGAATCGAATGTCTGCTTCTTGCAAATAAATTCTTTTAGTGAGGTTTTACATGTTCTGACAAGTCCTATTTTATAATTTGTGCACTTAAATGTGCATAAAAATTGCTATGTGTATTTATTATGATCAATAAATGCCAAAATTACAGTTAAGTTGACTTTTTGCATTACTTTTTTTATACATTTTTTTGCATTACTTTTTTATACATTTCTACGAGTTTTTCAATTTCATCTGGAATTTCTGTTTTATTATTTTCATCACTTTCAAGCACCTTCAAAAACTCTTCCGATTGACTAGGTGCAATGGATTCTGCAATTTTTTTTCTGAATGTTTCTTCCATACGTTTATATTTGTTGGTTTGTGGATTCATTGATATGCTCAAGTTTTCTTCTAAACTGGAATTTAATTGGACTGGTGCCAAGACAAGCTGTGATATTTCCTCTGATTTCATTTGAAGTGTTAAGTTCTTCTTGATTTCGTAAAAACTCATCTGGTATAAAATCAATATTATTAGCTATTGATGTAGATTCGCGTTGAGTTTTTTATTTTTGTTTCTTTTTCCTTTGTTGCGGTATAGTGTTCTTTTCGATGACGATTGCATATAATTAAATCAATTGGAAATTATGAATTATATTGGGAAGATATTTGAAGTATCATAGATATTGATGCGGGTCGCCGTAATGTTACTTTCTTTCCTGTTTGTATTTTGTAATAATTTTGTTCAAAGTAAAAACATGTGTCGTAAGACACATGTTTTTAATCAAAATGTCTTTAAAAAAGTAAAAAATCTAAACTAACTATAAATACGCAAAAGATATTTATTATAATATAAAATAATTTAACGCAAAATCATATTCAGGAAACATATTCGGAGTAAAAATTATTCTAAAAAAATATGGTAGTGTAACAAGGAAACATACTGAACTCAAGCGCTTTTAAATAAATATAGAAGCACCTAAAAAACATCTATACTATTTATATGTTATTTTTCTAAACTATTGCAATACCCCATAAGTATTTTTTTATTAATAAGGTAGATTAAAGATCAAAACAAGTTTTTTTTTATTTTACAGTGAACCCAGGACAATAAACATTATCATGTCACAATCAATGCGTCAAAAGATTAGATTTTTGTTTTATGAGTTGGATTTTGCGGCTAAGTCTTCATTCCCAATAGGTGCTTTTATACTTTTAGGTACTTAACTAGATAATAACAAAAGGTACTTAAATAGATTTAGGTACTTAACTAGATAATAACAAAAAACAATTATGGGGTATTCGCAGCTTTGAATGAAAACGTAGATTTCAAGTGACAAAAAAATCATTGTTCGCGTATTTTTAAACATGATATTTAGACAAGGAAAAATATTTTCTTTACCAATTTTAATAATTTTTGGTGTGAATCAGCCAATAAACAATAGTCAAGTAAAATAATCATTGTAATTGTTTACTTTGTTTGTTTTTTTCGAGTTTAATAATGCTTTCGACACCATTTGGTCAATATTTCGAAAAATTTATTCAAACTTTGACATCTCATATATAGAGAACCAATTAATATTTTTTGAAAAAGTTTTGAAATTGAGATTTTAGTATGAATAGCAACAACATATTAAAAAATTATCATTTTGAAGAGGGTCACTATTGAGCTCTGTCTGATTCTTACAGAAAGTCGCTCTTAAACCTTAAAAAAAATTATAAAAAGAAAATTACCGCCTCCACCCCTGCCCCAATATAACGACCATTCTCCTCATTCTGAGTTAGTTCGAATTTTCTCCTAACTATAGAATTACAGCAACCAGGGCCATCCCGAGGGGGGCGTAGGACTGTCTCGCCCTACTAAGAATTTTATTCGTCGGCAAATTGGACACTGGAGTCAGCAAAATTGGATCTATGCAGTCAGCAAATGTCGGCCAACGAGGACCTTTTTTATTTTTTTAACTGCAAAAAAAATTTTTTAGGCCTTAGTTGGTAAAAAACAGATGTATTACCTTCCCCCCCTTCCTCCCACCTCTTTAAGATCACTTCGGGACGGTCCTGACAACAACCCAATCAATGAATTTTTATCATTGAATCTACTCTCCCTATTTGTTCAACTCTTCTCTACAATTAGATAAGTGAGAGTAGATTTTGTTAAAAACAATTTACTAAAAAATAAGTATAATACTTGGTCTTACTCAACATTTTAAACATATTTTTTTGAAAAAATAGTTTATAGAATAAATAATAAATAGAAAATAGAAAAAAATAGTAAATAGAAAAAAAGAGAGTTTGACACGGAAGTCCCGGCAGCCATTACAACCGAGTTAATGGCAAGAAAGAGTCGCAGCACTTTTTGTATCAGAAAATGTGAACGAAAGTGTTTGCAAATATCTAACTTATGTAAACTTCAAATTATGTAATGTTAAAACATATATCAAGTTTTACAGTTTTACTTTTACTTTAAAATTGAATTGCGTTGTATTTGCCGGTTTATGAAGTCTTTTGTTTATCAAATAGTTTTTACAACTTTCATCGGACGCCTTAGTGACCAAAGTGATTAGGTTGCAGCATTGTGAAATGAAATGCCGTGATTCAAAACCTTGATCTACTTTTAGATTATTTTATTTTTTATATTGTTTTCGATTTTTTTAAATAAAAAATAAAATATTTTTGATGTTCAATAATTATTTTTACTTTTATAAAATTTTGCTTTTATTTTAAAAATTCTTAAATAAAAATTGATCCATTTTAAAAGTTCTCATGTTGATGTATAAAAATGTAAAATACTGTAACAAACAAAAGGGGGAGAGTTTTTCAAAAACCTAAAATTGCAATAAACAACAAAGATTTAAGTTTTTTTTTACTGTTTTTTTAGTCAGTTTTGAAAAAAAAATACAAAACCTTATTTGAGTGAGTTTTCATGTAAAAATGGGGTTACTTTAACGCGGATTTAAAGTAACTCCATCATATCATATCTCGCGCCGGCCATACTGGTGACTTACTCAAAAGAGTTATTTGAAATAGGGCTGAAAAAAGTTATATCAAAGAGGCAAAAGAGCCTGATAATAATTATTTTAACTTATTTTGCTTTTCGCATATATTCTGAGAATTTATTTTGTGAATAAATATTATTAGATAATTAATTATCTTTTTTTGGTAAATAATTATTTTTTTTTGTAACGAGAGAGAATTCTAACTTGATTTATTTAGCTATTAGTTAGCATTATTATTGGAAACTTTAGTTAGAATTACTAATTGTCTATCATAATCATAAACAGCGGATTTTAACCTTATTTAAAAAAAAAAAAAAAAAAAAATAAGTCCTAAGGACGTCAGTAGTATGTCGGACGTAGTCCATACGAAGTCTCATGTGACGTTGTAGTTACATCTATACTTCATTTCTTTTGGATAGACGAAAAGCGTTTATATTTGTACGTCCCGTGGACGTCTTCCCTTTATCTAATTGAGTCTTCTCCTGGTCCAAAAGGATTCCTCTTTGCCCACTGGGATTGTGGCAGAGAATTATTAACTTGGTTTTAAATTCCTCATTAAAACCGTGAATATTTTTCTTTAAAGATAATACATATTTATAAAAGATTTTATTCATACATGTTAGTTATATACTATATTATTAGATTTTCCCAGAGAATTTCTCATAGAATCTCCC
Organism: Hydra vulgaris; assembly: GCF_038396675.1. Classification (NCBI taxonomy): domain Eukaryota; kingdom Metazoa; phylum Cnidaria; class Hydrozoa; order Anthoathecata; family Hydridae; genus Hydra; species Hydra vulgaris. The sequence goes on along the minus strand of NC_088930.1, from coordinate 43,684,941 downwards.
ATAGAATTTGCCAGGGAAATTCTATGTATATATCCCTGCATATCAAAAATACTATTAATTATTACTCTTTATGTACTCTATTATGGCAACTCAATGTTATCAACTGCTAATTTTTATCGGAGTTTATTGATTTTTAAGAAAGCGTGCAATTTAGAATGGCTAACTGTATTACTTCAGTTTTAAACTTTCAAATTTTCAAGAGTACTAGTAAAAAAATAAAAAAGTATAGAGTGGAAAAAACTTTATGCACAAGAAAAAATCATCAAGACGATTTCAGTGGATTTCAAGTTTTTCAAGACCAAATATCAATGTGTGGTTAAAATAAAAAATTCTGAAATTAGATTGAGACTTATCTAATAAATTGGAGGCAAATGGTAGTTATGGGTAAAAGAATGTGCAAGTGGTATACAACAGGGATCTGTTCTCGGGCAGACTCTATTTGAATTATACATAAAAGACTTAGCGAGAAAACTCGAAACTAGTTGTTTCATTAATGCCGATGATACTAAGTTAATAAACCTACAAAATCAAGACACGTTTAAAAGATTCGCTAGAACTTCAGGATAGTATTAACAAAATTTCAACTTGGTGAAACATGTGGCTTATGGAACTAAATATCGAAAAGTACATCGTTATGCATTTAAGTAAAAATAACCCACATCATGAATACTCAATCACAAACACTTATGGGTGCATAACGATTTTCAAAGTCAAAAAACCGAAACTATAAGAGATTTAGGAATTATTATATCCAAAGACCTGAAAATTTATGCTGATGTATATTGCATAGTTGCAAAAGCAAATAATATATTTGGGTTTTATGGACTTATGGAAAACGCTATAAACCACTTATTTCCCCCCCCCCCCCCTACTCTTCCTGCATCTATAATTTGCTAAACCTGCATGGAGGCCACATCTAAAAAAAGATATCTTTAAAATTAAACAATTTCATTGACGAGCACGAAAATTGCTATAGCAGCCCAGGCTTAGCCCGGGCTGCTATAGCGCACATACTATTATTGGTAGGCTGCACAGTTAGTTTATTTAAATTTATATTTATAAATACTCGTGAAATATTTTTTATGCAGAAGTATATATTACAATTACTAAGATAATTTTTTTACAGAAACCGTACCGTTACAGTTCAAAAATTTTTTTTTTTTCAAAACCGAACTAAAATAACAGGTTTTATGGTATGCAGACCGTTATTATACAAAGAGATTCATTAATGTGGAAAAAAAATCACTTAGTGTTGTGATCTAAGGAATGTTTATGTACAATGTATGATGTAAACAATGTCTTTGTCTCAAATACGGAAGAAATGAATTTTTTGTCTAAAATGTGCAAAGACCATGAAGAAAATTATGAAGTTAATGAAAATCTTAAAAATTAAAATATATAAAGCTTGGCGCAAAGTCAAAAAATAATATGTAATATTGAAAGCGACAACGTAACTTTAATAAAATGATTTGGAATAATCATTCAAAATGATGTCATAAATAATCAAAATTTATGTAGCAATTTATGCAACACAATTAGGAAATTGACTCTATTACGGATTTTTTATTTGAAATGCATTTATTTAAATATTTTTGTAGATAACTTTTTTTTATTATAATCCTAAAGTATAACATCCCAAAATTAAACAATTTCAAACAAGCGCGGACTTGGGCTTTAAATTCTACCGGGAAGGGAAGAGGAAGGGCGCTAATGGTCGGGAAAAGGGTAGAAAATGGGTTGGTGAGGAATATTTAGCTATTATAAGTTACAACACTCATCAATATGAAGGATTTTTAAATTTGAATATGAAAAATAATGGTGCATATCAAAAGTTCAATTTGAACTTTTTCAAGTCTGAATAATCTTTAAAATCATTTAGGCTTACAATATAATTCAGTATGTCATTTTGCTTATGCATGAAATATTGATAATAATTATGTCGACAATGATAATAATAATAATAACACGATAAATTTATTGTGATAAATTAATAATAACACTCCTTTTAAATCATTTAAGATAAAAAAAGATCAAAATGTACCCAATGGCGTAACTGGTAATAATAATATAACTGACTGCAATCTCGTAATGTCTATAATAATCTATAGAAGCAGCATCTTTGATAACTCTACGGAATCTTTGGACAAATTGCCAATTATGTACTCAACTTCAATTGAACCAAAAATGTCCTTATCGATCGGCATCAACATAAATGTCTCAAGCTTGTCGTTACCTAGTGAGCAATGCAACCTGGTTTTGAAGATTTTGTGTTTACTAAATGCTCATTCACAGCTCACTTGTGAGACTGTAAGTGGTAATAAATATTCGTCAGCTAAAAACAGATTTGAATAAGTAGTTGCATTTAAGGAATATTTGTATAAAATACTATTGCAACATTTTAAATATTTTTTACAAAACCCTACGCAACTTTCAAAGTTCTGAAATTCTCTGTCATTCTCATTTTCAGTAGCTTATGTTGAAGTATCCAACTCTGAGACTGAGTTTGATTCTTCAAAATCTTCTTCATTTGGACTCACTGCAAATTTATCTCGTAGTGTTTTTGAGAGCCTATCAAAGTTTATAGCAAAGCTATGCGATTCAGTTTGCAATCTGTCAAAACAAAGATTAGTTAGTTGAGAAATTTTTGCAAAACTGTTCTCTGGAATACCATTATCAACAATTTCTTTTAAACATCTGGGATCTAAACACGCAGTGTCTCTAATGATGTACCTGTTAAATGAGAAACGGTTATCTATGCTGTTGGTAATCTGATTAATAACTCTACGGAAAATATCCACTCTGAAACAATCAAGGGGATTTTCTGGTATGTCATCAAAGGCAAGTTTCCTTGCCATACGTTTCTTTCAATGAACTTGTTTTTCACGCAACTCTGTTTCAACTTCTGAATTAACTTCACTAGCATCAAGGAGGGTGATGGTTTCTTTAGCAAATGCAGTTGTTTTAGAATAGACATCATTGAAAGATATTGTCTGCAGTTCTTATTTTGCTGACTCTACCATATTCCAAGCACTTAAAAAATTCAGACCTTTTGTTTGCAAATATTCAGAAGCTTGTCGCAAAAATGGTGTACACATGTAGAAGAAGAAAGAATGCAAGAAGCATATCGAATCAACACCATTTGTCATGCAATGCAGTGGCTTCGAATGTTGATTTTGCATCGAATCTTGAAGAGATTCTAACACAATTAAAAACTTGTAAAAGAGCGTTGAACAATTCCACTTGAGGAGCATCAGAAGTTCCAAGAATTCGTTGAAGCCTCACCTGTTTTGACCACCAACGCATATACCAATTTTGTGTAGTTTTTTCACTTTCGCAGATCCAACTCCTTGTTCAATGAGAACAACTATCCAAATATTCATTAGAATGCAAGAATCGCTAAAGTATATTGTTGCACTCTGTAAGAGACCAATTAAATTTTTGGAAGCTATTATATTTTCCAAAATATCTGCTGCGGACAAATTCAGGACTTGTGCCTAACACCACATGTAAATAGCATTTGGTGAAACGTTGTTAATGTAACGTTGAACCCCATGATATTTACCACAAATGTTTGTTGCTCCATCAAAAGGTTCTCGCGAAATTCTTTCCATTTTTAAACCATTGCGTTCAAGCTCTGATTTCAGTAGTTGGTATAGTCCTGCACCTCTTGCCTTCGTAATTTTTTTTTACCGCAAACTCTTTCAAGTTCTCTCCATGTACACACCGCATGATTGTCGCCACCTGATCAATCACCGACGTATCTTGGCTACCATCCATTTGAACACTAATTTTCTAATCACCCATTTCCTTGACTGTATAATTCTTCATCAAGTTTGATAGCAGCTAGAATATTGTTAATTGTGGCCTTTGACAACATTGTTACTAAGTCTCCACGTCCACGTGAGCTTCCCTTTCCTTGATTTATCAAACATTCTTTCCTCTTTTGACTTGCCTGAATAGCATTTTCTATAAGATTATTAAGTGGAATGTCAAACTCTGCTTACAGCAATATTAGTTCTCAAAGAGTTCCCGTGACCAATAGATTTGTCGCGCAAACTGTAGAGAGATTCACCCCGATTACCTGAAAATAACTGCTTCAAAAATTCGTTTGAATACTGCAGTACTTTTTAATCTTGCGCTTTCTGCTTTAATAATTGACTTTTATTGATTAAAGAGCTTATATCTTTATCTGTTGTACAACTTAATACTGCAATTACAGCAGGGTTATATGATTTAGATTCTTCGTGATCTTTGATTCTTTGGTGAATTTGGGAGAACTTTTTAAATTCAAGAGTAAAACTAGAAACTTCTTTCAAAAATGCCATTCATGCATTACAGTGAAGTGCCACGATTTGATTGTCTTCAACTCTTGCAGCTATCCAACGTCTTTGCACATGCTTATTATCTGAAATCAATCGTTGGTTTACTTATTTTGGTATACATGCGGTAAATACTTTACATCTATATGGTTTGGTAAATCATGATTTTAGCATTTACTAATGCTATTCTTTGGTTACGCTGTGCACTGTTTGTAAGCCGTTTATAGATCAGCTTAGTTGTTTTGGTACTCTGATGTTTATGGTTAAGACAACTTGAATTAGCATCATTTGCTATTAATCCTATATATACATCATTTATATTTTCTTCAGTAACTTCTGCAGCAGTAACTTCTGATGTACAACCTGTCATTATTTTTACGGACAATTTGCTAATGGTAAAATCTAATTGCTTATGTTGTTGAGGACTGGAGGACACTCTATTTAACACGGTACTTGCTTCACTGATTATGTTAGGAGTTATTTTCCACAAAAAAGCATTTTTTTCAATTAACACTGGGTTTGTCTCGGGAACATTTGCTTCTTCAACAACGTTAATAATGTGTTCATTATTAAAGAACAGCTTGCGTTGTTTAGGATTACAACCTTATTGAAGCAAACCACGCTTTTTCTTTTCTTGTCTTCGTTGGGCACCACTAGACTTTTTCTCAGCTTTACATAATGTTGTGTTAGATTTTGTAGTGGCTGTCTTCTGTTCAATAGACACTGAAAAATTCGCTTGCTGGGAAGTTCCGCACTAAGTTTCCGTAACAACCTGTATAATGTACAATGCGATCAATATTACTAAAATTTAGTGACTAATTATTCCTAAATATTGTAAGCTTGTAGTAACATGAATACATTTAATGATTATATATACAGTAAAACCCCGTTAACTCGGACTCTTAAGGGGTATGTATATATTATCCGACGTAACATATGCCCAAATTAGGCTAAGCTCTGGTTATGTCGGAGTTTTTGAAAATGTCGGACTTATCAAGAAATTGAGACTTATCTATTTTTGAGGCTTATCAAATTCGGATATTTGCGAATTTGTAATATATTAGTCATAAATAAATAGAATTTAATTGAAGCTTAACAGAATCGAAGATATCGGTGAAAATGTTTAATTATATATGACGCAAAGATACATTACTTTTGAGCGTTTAAAGTTTAAAATATTTATTGAAGTATTGGAAGTTTTGCAAGTATACGCACATTTTATGCAATTCAATAAAAATTCGTAGTTAGACAAAGTTTTTTTTGCGAAACCCCAAGAAACAGTAAGAAAGCGAATGGTTCAACTTAAGTAGGGTGCGACTTTAGCGGGTGATTTTATAGTAAGTTTATAGAGAAAGTTTAAAGGAAATTGAAAATCCTTCCGACTTAACAAAAGTACGATTTATCCAGGGTACGTAACGGGATTCTACTGTATATATACACACTGGCGTAGGAACGAGGGATGGGGGGGGGGGGGGTGGTGGTGGAGGAGGTTATAGCCCCTCCCTGTATATTTATATATATATATATATATATATATATATATATATATATATATGTGTGTGTGTATATGTATATATATATATATATATATATATATATATATATATACATATATATATATATATATATATATATATATATATATATATATATATATATATATATATATATATATATATATATACATATATGTATATATATATGTATATATATATATATATATATATATATATATATATATATATATATATTATATATATATATATAAATATATATATATAAATATATATATATATATATATATATATATATATATATATATACATATAGATATATATATAGATATATATATACATATATATATATATATATATATATATATATATATATATATATATATATATATATATATATATATATATATATATATATATATATATATATATATATATATATACAGGGAGGGGGCTATTACCTCCTCCACCCCCCATCCCTCGTTCCTACGCCAGTGTAATAAAATTACAGTAGAATCCCGTTACGTACCCTGGATAAAACTTTTTGCTGCGACTTGTTTCAGGTAAATAAAATATTTGTAAAAAATATAAGAACTTTTAATCTATATTGCAAATATATTTAATTGCATAAACTCATAGTAAAATTTATTTAATTTTGGTAAAGTAGTTTTTCTCATTGCTCTTTAGGAAATTTAATACTCTCAATAAAAACATCTTTTTCAGTATAAAATATAAAACCTTGTTCTTTGATCTCTAATAATGCCATAGCACCTCGATATTGATAAAAATAAACATGATTTTGTTTAAGCATTGTTTTGCCATCAACACCTGCAAGAGAAAATGTTTTATCTAGGCAAGCTTCAGCTATAGTTAAATCCTTTTTTTGAATAAGGATATTTGATTTCAATAGCCCTTATTTTTTTATGTACTTATACAATTCTATTAGGGATTGTACCGAGTCAAGGCCATTTTGGGTTAATGATAAATCCGCATCTCGTTACTGATACATTTTTTATATTTTCATAATTTTTTATTGCGGTGTTTTCATTTATATTACCCCAATTCAAGCTTTGTTGCAAAAGTTATAATTATTGTTTTTCAATTATCTATTCAAAATAGAGGCAGGAAATATATTTTTTTGTCTATTAATAACAAAACCAAAGTTTGAAGATGTCAAGCGTTTTTTTCTTTCTTCAAGCCATAATCTTGCAGATTATGATAAAGTAGCTCTTTCCAAAGTCTTTATTTTCTCTTTTGATAGAACTAAATATTTTGAAACAAATATTAATTGAGTTTCATCAAAATTCAAATGAGTCACTAAATTCTACTTCAAATCCATTAATTATGGTATCAACAAAATTAAATATAATATCAGAATTTAAATCGAGTTCTTTTACTTTTAGCTGATATTCAGATATTGATGTTTCATAGTAGGACGTGAAATGATAATTGTTTCATTTTAAAAGATTTGTAAATTCTATTCCTTCTCTTAGATTATTTAAACTATCAGACAGTTTTTTAATATTTTCATCGCTTGAATTATGTGCGGAAATTGGGGTTGCCTGATACAAAAGGACGCTTTCGTGAGTTGTTTAGATCCTTTCCTAAATCACTCTTTTAAATGGAAACTTTATAGAAAGCTTAAACGGTTCTGAGTTTTTTCCTTCAGCAGGAACATGCCATTGCTGTAACACTTCTATGCATGTTTTATCAAATGGTACAGAGTTTGATTTAATTTTTTATGTTCATTTAATTGAAATAATACTACAACAACATGCTTATAGCATCCTCCCATACCAGCTTTACAATTGCATTTAGCATACAAAATATCTCCTTCTTTTTGACAAAGATGTTTATAAATAAGGTATTGATTTTTTTAATTGAAGCTAAAACGTTAGCTCTAATAAGAAAAGAATTTATTTCAATCTTGACACTAGGTTTAACAACTAAATTTTTATAACGAAGTTCTCCTTTAATAGCTTATACTGAGAGATTTTATGCTTTGAAGCACCTCTAGCTCCGAAACCAGTCGAACTATCGTCTATAATTAAGTATTTGTGTATTTTTCTTGGATTAGATTAGGTAGTAAGGAAAGACATCTTGACCAAAAGCTTATTTGTTCCTGTACAACTTCTTCAGCTTCTATTTGATTAAACTGACTAGATATTTCTCGAAATACTGGTTGAGTAGCGATTGAAATGTTTTTAAAAAAACTTGGATTAATATCGATATCATTTAAATCATGTTCCAAACTAATTTCATAGCTATCAACTTTGTCTATTGCTGACATGATAATATATATTAACAATTTGTTTATTTTTGGTGAATACAAAGACCAAAATGCATTGCAGTTTTTTTCAATAAAAGGAATGGCCCATTAAAGCAGGATTTTCCATTGTTCTTTGTAACGTCATTCGTGCATTCTTTTCACTTGGAATAATTTCAAAAAGAAACAAACAATTCAAATTAATGCAAATAAAAACAACAATTTTGCATTTAAAGAAACTCTGCGACAGTGATAACATGTGATTTTAAAAAATCTGGACAAACTTTCCGCCAATTTTTTCTCCGCGTAAATTTATCAATTTTGATTCGCTCGCACGCCATTTTGTAGAGAATTAAATTCTCTACAAAACTTATTAATTTTATACTGAGCAACAAATTTGAAATGATAAAAAAAGTTACTTCGAAACAAGATGACGTGAGAAAGCGAGTGTACGAGTTTATTGAAATTAACCCAGAACTTTCCAAAAACGCAATTGTAAAACATTTTATGATGGAAAGTATTCCAAGATCTACGCTCTACAATATTCTAAAACGAAAAGACAACAACATATTACACAAACGACAAGTTGGAAGCGATAGGAAAGCAGTTAAGATGACAAAAAAGAAGATCAAACAATTGGAAAAAAAATCGACCATCAACATGGAATCAGTCAATGTTCTCTTGCTAAAAAATTCAATGTCAATCAATCATACATATGCAAAACGATATAGCAGAAGACAATCATTCATTATCAAAAAAAAATTAAGGCTCCAAAAAGAACTCCTAAACAACAATCTCTTGTGTGCTCTAAATTGGTTGAAATTTTTCGTTTCATCATTGACGATGAATCATATTTTGATTAAGTAATTGTAATATTTCAGGAAACAGTGGATTTTATCATCAGATGTTACTACGACACCAAATGATGTTAAATTAAAAAGAAAATCAAAATTTGAACAAAATTTATTGGTTTGGGTTGCAATTTCTCCAAAGGGATTGTCAAAGCTTTATGTTGCACCTTCCGGTCAAGCTGTCAATGAAAATGTGTACATAGACAAGTGTTTGAGATCATGTTTGCTCCCATTTATAGAGACTGTTCATTAAGATGATGAAATAGTTTTTTGGCCTGACCTTGGATCATCTCACTACTCAAAATGTTCAAGAATTTTTGAGGTCCAAAAATGTCGAATATATGCCCAGAAGTCAAAATATTGCAAACGTACAAAATTACGACCTATTGAAGACTTTTGGAATGAAATCAAGAGAGCAGTATGTGCTAATTGTTGAGAAGCTAAAAATTTGATCCAACTGAGGAATCGTATCAACTACTGCTTCAAACATGTCGACATTGAGCGCGTACATCGACTTGGTAAGGAGAGGTTTACAAGAGTTGATACAGTTTGCAGACAGGGAATGGAAAATTTGTAATTTTTTGTAATATTACTCTATGAACATTGCTCTTTTTGAAACATCGTTCAAAACTTAAAAATTAAGTCATCTTTCTAAAAATATTTTAGAGTTTAATTTTTCAAGATTTTTGGGAATCACATGTTAACATTAGGGGCGGATTTAGGAAGAAGAGGGTTCTAAGAGTCTTGAGATCCTAAGGAAAAGTATGAGTGTTCTAAGGGTCTTAAGATCATTAGAACACTTTTCATTTTCCTAATATCACTTTTTTCAAAATTTTAATTTTGAACGAAATAAAGTTTTTTTCGGGTATAGTTTTAACCCTCATTTAGTAATGTAAATAGCATGAAAAAAATAGGTTCACGTGAGTAATAGTTAAATGTCAAAAAATATTTAACAAAAAACAAATAGAACCCCCCCCCCCCCCAAAAAAAA
>NC_088930.1:43645000-43670000 GCF_038396675.1 Hydra vulgaris | reverse complement strand
TTCAGAGAATTATTTAATTTTTGGAAAAAACTTTAATTTAACGATAGCTCCAAACAAACCATAAATTTAATAGAAGTCAACTATAATGTATTGAACAATGAAATTGATAAAGAATCGTATTTAGATATTAGCAGTACGCAAAATGAAATCGTATCTAGTAATGTAAGCGAATTTGGAAAAAGCGTAATAATTGATGAATCTGGTAAAAGTAAATCAGCAGCAGATCCACCAGATTCAAATAAACAAATAATAAAAGATGTAAACCCATTACACGACTTTCTTTTATGGCCAAAACAACCAATCGCGAAAAAAAGGCTGAAACAAGTTTAACGATTACGGAGCGTTGTAACTTTATCCAAATGGTTAGAGATTCAAATAACTAGAGAAAATGCAAAGGAAGAAGAAGATATCAAAAAAACTGAACATAAAAATAACGCTGCTGAAAAAAGAATTGAAAGAAAAAGAAAAACAAGAAAAATCTAAAAGAAAACAAGCTGTAACAAAAGAAAATAAAAATAAAAGACAAAAAAAAAAAATATTAAAAAAAAAATTTAAAAAGAAAAAAGCTTAAATTCAGAATAAAGCTTTGGTGGATAATTTTATAACCAATGTCTTCTTTGTTTTGTAATCGTATTAAATTTATGTATTTGTTTCTTGATTTAAATATATAAAAGTAAAATTAAAATATACGATTTTTTTCATACGCGGTAGGTGCAGAATCGATTACGGTAGGTGGTGCTTTATCACGGTAGGTGAAGAAACGTACTAGATCTTACAAAAAATTAAAAATAACATGAAAAAAATAACTTTACTCAAATTCGAATTATATAATTTAGTTAATAATTGAGTATAAAATATTAATTCGAAAACCCTAAATAAAAATCTGTTATGGTTTTGGAGTTAAGAAGTTTTAAAGTTAAAAGTTTTCTTAAAGTCACGGTAGGTGGTGCCATGACCCTATATAAGGTTAAATATATATATATATATATATATATATATATATATATATATATATATATATATATATATATATATATATATATATATATATATATATATATATATATATATATATATAGTCTTTCTTTTTATCTAGCAATCATTTATAAATTCATTTTATGTAGTGTAAAAATTTGCTTTTGATTTACTTTGCTAATAATTTTGTTAACTAAATTTAGATACAGATTAAAATGAAAAGTAACAAAGTAGTAAAGAAATAAATCATAGAAAAATTATAAATTCGCACAATAAATACATTTTATGCAACAATATAAACCTTAATCAACAGAACTGTAACTGCTATAATAAAAATCTCTGTCCGTTGTTCAATAAATGTTTAACAAGCAACATTGTATATCAAGCAACTGTTACAACTGATAATCTTGATTCATCTTTTAATGAAAAATCCTACATTGGGATAAGTGACACTCCTTTTAAATTAAGATACGCTAATTACATTATATCATTTAACATCTCTAAATACAAAAATGATACTGAGCTCTCAAAACATGAATTGGAAGTTAAAAAAAATTTCCACTTATCTTTAGTTCCTATAGATAAGTGGAAATTTCTCAGGCGATGTAAAGCATATAATTCAAAATCCAAATCTTGCAAATTATGTCTCACCGAAAAATATGAAATTCTATATCATAAAAATACTAATTTATTGAATAAAAGGAGTGAGTTTCTTAGTGTAGACAGAAATCAATCAATCAATATATTCTGAATTACATGATTTTACAATTCAAGGACGTTTACAAATAGTATAATTACTAATGATGCATAAACACCTAATAATAATGAATAATAACATAAGAATAAAATAATAACAACTCTAAAAATCATAAAGTTAACAATAATCATAAGATTAATAATAACTATAATAATAAAAATGGTATTAATAGCAATAAAAATAATGGTATTAATAAAAAAAATGATATTAATAAAAATTATGGTATTATTAAAAAATAATGATATTAATAAAAATAAAGGTAATAATAACAATAACAATGATAATAATAACAATGGTATATTTAAATACATACATATAAATATATACATATAATATAATACATACATATAAACATATACACACATTTGTACACATACATATACCCACACACGCATAAATATACCCACACATGCACACACACATACACATTCAATCATTGTACAAAGACGACAAAAAAGCTTTACATAAATGTAAAGATTCTTAAAAAAAAAAAAAAAGATAAAATAAATAAAATATACAAGAGAGAGTATTTTTAATAAGACGATTAACTGTGATATATTGCTTTTATTGATGTTATTATTCTAGTAGCTATCCAAATAGTGTTTTTTTAATTTATTGAGAAAATTATATCAAGAAAATGAGTTTTCAGTTTTAAAAGAATGAGGGGGATTGTTCCAAGCATTGGTGCACTGATGTTTAACTGATTCGCTGCCAAATTTTATTGTCCTAGTATGTTCTACAAAGATATTGTTGCATGAAGAGGATCTTAGGAAGTGAGAATGTTTGTTACATATTTGAAGGAAAAAGTTCTTGAAGGAAATTGGAAGTTTATCATGAAGATAATACCATACAAATAAACAATTTAAATAAGCAATATTGTCGTTCAGCCTAAGAATTTTAGATAAATTATACAGCAGAGAAACATTGTCAATTAGGAAATTTTGAAAGTGAATAATTTTAAGGACTTTGTTTTGAAGTGAAACTAGTTGGCTTAGGGGATCTTTTTCTTTACCCCAAATCTGACAGGCATACCTAAGGTGCGGTCCAAATATGACATGATAAATACTCATAAGTGTTTCAAAATTTATGAAATGTCTGATCTTGGCTAACATTCCAACTGATCGGCTTAGCTTAGTCTGTAAGTAAGTTTGATGGTACTTAAAAGAAAGACTCTCATCCAGCCAAACTCCAAGGTACTTCACAGTTTTTGACAAAGTTAATATTTCTCCATTAATGTTAAAAGTGCATTGTTCCTTGTTTTTTTGGTTTTTGGTTTTAAAGACAACTATTTAGTTTTTGTAGCGTTTAGTGAAATTTTATTTGCTCTAAGCCAATTAATAACAGAAAATATAGCCTCATTAGTTTTAAACTGCATTTTTTCAAGCAAATCTTCAACAATTAACAGGTTAGTGTCATCGGTGAAATGGTATATTAAAACATTATTAATGTAGGTGTTTAGTTTGATGATGTATACAAGGAAAAGCAGAAGCCCCAGTATTGACCCTTGTGGGACTCCCGAAATTATAGTTTTGGTTGATGAAGATGTTTCCTTAACTGTAACGTATTGAAGTCTGTTATTTAAGTATGATTTAAACCATTTAAGTGGAATTCCAGGTACACCATAGTATTGTAATTTGGCAAGAAGAACATCGTGATTTACTGTGTCTAATGCTTTTTGCAGGTCAAGGAAAACACCACAAACAAACTTATTTTATCAAGGGCATTTTTTAAAGTTTCTGTAAAATCAATTAGCGCATGTGTAGTAGAATGATTACGTCCAAGTCCGTATTTTAATTTATGAAAGCAATTAAAAGTATCAAAAAAGCAGTACAGTCTTTTCTGCATAGTTTTTTCAATATTTTTCCGATGTTGGATAACAAAGAAATAGGGCTGTAATTAGATGGTTCAAGCTTTGACCCATTTTTGTGTATGGGAATAATGTTATCTTAAAAACGTCAGGAAAAATTCCTTTTTTAAATGAGTTATTAACCATTTTAGAGATTGGTTCAGATTTAATTTTTGAAGATAGTTTAGGAATTGAAGTTGGAAGACTTTTAGGGCCAATGCTTTTCCTATTATTTATCACGGAAATAATAGTTTCAATTTCTTCTTTTGTTACAGGTGAAAGGAAAAATGAGTTAAAATTTAGGATTTTAAGAAAATTGTTAAATTTATTAATTGAAGGTTCAATTTATTCAGAAATATTCAGATATATTTAAAAAATAATCATTAAATGAATTAGCAATAGTTTTATTATCGATAATTAAGTTGTTATCGATCATAAGATTAATAGACTGTTTTTTTGTGAAACTGTTGTTAATATTAATTATTTCTCTAATTCCTTTCCATGTATTTTTCATATTATGTAAATTGTTTTAAAAGAAATTTGAATAAAAGTTTTTTTTACTTATTTTTAATAAATAACTGATTTTATTTCTGTATGCTTTAAATAAATTAAATGTTTTTTCTTTTATTATAGTTGATGAATGATTGAGAAATTTTGTGTACAGTTTGTCTTTTTTTTAAAATTGACTTCAAAATGCCTTGAGTTATCCACGGCTTACTTTTAGATTTAATTTGTCTTTTTGTAAGGGGTTTCAATGGCGCATGTATATTAAGAATACTTTCAAAATTTTGCATGAATAATTAAACAGATTGATTAGGGTCGTCTTCTTCTTTTATTAATTGGGACCGAGGAATACTCTTAATATCATCTAGAAAAGCATCATTGTTGAACCTTTAAGAACACCTTCTGTATATCTTTTCTGTTGTATATTTGGAGTGAAAACTTGGGATTTGTACAAATTGTGCTAAATGATCTGAGATGGAAATTATTAGGTTACCTGATATAATGCTGTTAGAGTGAAAATTAATGAAAATTTTATCAATAAGAGTTTTTAAATTTACATTGACTCTTGTTGGCAATGAAATGTAAGGAAAAAAAACATTTGAACACATATTATTAATGAAAAATGATATTTCAGGCGAGTTTTCATAATTAAGAAGATTAATGTTGAAGTCATAAGCATAACATTTTTATTATATATATATATATAAGCATAACATAACATAACATAAGCATAACATTTATATTTTCTTTTGTAAGTTTTCCAATAAATCAATAAGAAATTTCTTATTAGAATCATGAATTGACATGCAAGGGTGACAGTAAATACAACCAACAATTGTATTTTTTCCTTTAGGATCTATTATTTCTATAAAAACTGACTCAAGTTCATGTGCTTTGCACAATAAAAGGTCATCTCTCTTTTTATATATAGAAGTAGAATTAATGTAAAGTAGGGCACCGCCACAACTGGACTCAGTTGGTGAATGTTCTATCACATAATTTTTAATTTCTACATTATTTATGGGTGATACATGTTGTTTCAGCCTTGTCTCAGACACAGAAATAACACAGGGAGAAAATTTTAAGGAACTAGTTAAAGATTTTAACTCATCTTTATGAAAAGAAAGTGAGGAAATATTTAAGTGTAAGAAATTTAATGGGTTTAGGTTTAGATCTAAGGCATTAAAATCATCAACATTGTAGTACTTACAATCTAAGACACAATTGTTTACTTTGTTTAGACATTTAAACAAATAATTGAGATCAGGGGAATTAGTTGAAATATTTGAATTAATTGAACTAGGTTAAATTGAACTAGGATCACAAACAAAACAGAACCAGGTCTGTGGACCAGAAATTAAATCAGAATACTGTTTGCTACTAATGTTATCGCATTTGATGTGTACCCAGCAATTACATTTGTCACACTGAATAGATTTGTGATTTTTAGCAACATTTTTGTGGCATACAATACAAGGAAAACTTTCTATAATAGAGTTTATTGAATGAGTAAAGTGTTAAAGTTCATGTATTGTTATGTATAAGATTTAAATATAACTATATAAAAGAATCAAATGCTAAACTAATTATAATATAAAATTATTATTTAAAATAAGCTAAAGCTAAAAAAAGCTAAACAGTTAAGATAATAAAATAAAGTCAATAAAATATAAATAAAAAAATATTGCTATTATATTAACGTAATTTTGGTTAATCAATTTAAATAAATGTTTTAATATGAAAAAAAAAACAACTAAAGCTCATGTTATAATAAATAATTATAATAATTTAATAAAGCGATAATTTATTAATAATAAATAATAAAATACTAGGTATAATAACAAATAGGTGAATAACATATAACAACATTCAACTAACATAGATTATAGTTATATATATATTATATTATATTATATATATATATATATAATATATTATATTATATTTATATAACAACGATTATATTATATTATACGATTATATTATATATAAATATAACAACAATTAAATAATATAGTAGTTAATAATACAATAGTAGATTATCTTTCAATGAATAAACAATAATTTATAATATTGTTTAATTATAAAGACAGAATGATAAAATAATAATATTTAAACTAAAGTAATATAAATCAATATTAAATAATATTTATAATGGTATTATCCTAAAAAATCTATACAGTAACAAATTAAAATTATATAGTAATAATAAAAAAATATATAATAATATGTAGTATTAATTATAAAAATATATAATAATAAATATTTAATAATAATAACAAATAATATATATTATTAATAAATTTTAAATAAAATGAATACAATTAACTATGATAAATAAGATAATAAGAAAAATAAATAAAATAAATATGAATTAAAATAAACAAACAGACAAACAAATTACAATTTTAATTTGTAAAAAAAAGGTCTAAAAGTGTAAAAACAAACAATGTAGCTGTTCTTTTAATTTCTCTTAACTTGCTAATTGTTTTTTCTTTACAAGTCTTTCTTATTTATTTACTTTATTATTTTGTTCACTCTTTCTTTTCTTTTTCCTTTTTTTAAGTATTCTTTTTTTTTTTTTTAATTCGTGTTTTTTTTTTTTTAATTCGTTTTTGTTTTCTTTTTCTTACACTACTTTCTTTATTTCTTCATTTTTTACTCTCCTTTTTTGTTTGTTTGTTTGTATGTTCTTTAAATTAGTTTATTCATGTATATAAAATAAATAATTATTTACTTGTTACCATAATTTTATCTTTAATATTTATATTTATCTTTTCTTTTCTTTTTCTCTTTTACCATTAAAAAAACACGACCGCTATTTGAGAAGACCTAACATTGTAGTAACAGATTCCTTCTTTCCTAATATGACACTGGCGATTAAAAAAGATGTTTTTCCATATTATTATTATTACTATTATTATTGCTATTATTATTATTATTATTATTATTATTATTATTATTATTATTATTTGACGTCAGAACTTATTCCATTGTTTTTTTTTGAATTTTGTAACGGTTTTTTAATTGCATTTTTGAACAGATTTTTCTTGATTTAAATATATGGCTGATGAGTGCCGCAAACAGCATGAAACTTTAAGTACTGTAAAAAAGTTGTTTTTTACGATACTTAAAACACGCATATATATATATATATATAAATATATATATATATATATATATATATATATATATATATATATATATATATATATATATACACACACATATACACACACACACATATGTGTGTGTGTGTGTGTGTGTGTGTGTGTGTGTGTGTGTGTGTGTGTGTGTGTGTGTGTGTGTGTGTGTGTGTGTGTGTGTGTGTGTGTGTGTGTGTGAATAAAATGTATATATATATACACATATTTTAAACACACATATATATATAACATATATTTATATATATTATATATGTATATATACATATAATTATATATTATATATATATATATAAATATATATTATACATATATATAATTATATATTATATATATAAAATATAACTCAATGAAGTAAATACTTCATTTAATAGCATGTTTAAATTTTTTGTGACTGTTGCTTTACTTTGTAAAAACTCATAAAACTTTATGATACTTACAGATGATTTTTGCTTGAGACGATTTATCTTTAACCTTGCAGAATTTCGTACTTCTTTACTGATAATAATTTGAAATATGCAAACATAAATACCCTATAAAACACATTTTAAAAAATAGTAATGAATATACATTCAAGATAAAGATAAAATATAAAATAAATGAAATTTACAATGTGTTGTAAAAATATATATTTTTTATTAATATTATTATGTAAAAACAACTCAAAATGAGTTGTTTAAGTGTATAATAAATAAATAAAAATAATAAGGTACAATTCCAAAACTAACAGTGTAACATAATTTGTTAGCACTAATAACCAATATTTGTATTATGTCACTATCAGAAAACGGAGTTCTAAACAAAGAGTTGATAAGTTGTAAGAATACTCTTTCAAAGCTACCTCTAATCTAATCTTTTCAATGAATGAAAAAGAATTATATAGTATATGTAGCATTAAACTGATTGTTTTTTGCTTTTGTATTTTCAATTCTTTAGTTTAGCGCTATGGCATTTAAATAGATTTGTTCTAGAATTCCATTGTGCAGAAATAATTACAATAACAAAAGCAGTACTTTTTAATAACTCCCTAAAATCCCTAGCAAACATTATTTGAATCCATTTAGGGACCCCCAAAATTATGTGACCCTAGATGCAGCCTAGTTAGCCTATAGGTAAATCCGAGTATTTTATAATACTCTTTCACTTTAAATTGAATATTATTTTAAAATTTAAAATTAATCAAATTCAGATCTCTTTGTAAATTTAATGCAAATTTCATTTTATCAAAACAGTTTAGTGATATTTTTATAGACTGTAAACTCCTTATGTATTTTGTCAGTTGCAAGGGCTCTGATAGGTTGAACAATAGGGTGACAAATAAATGCATTTAAAATTTTTTTTTTCTCTTTCTTATGCTCTCTACCTTTTATTTGGTTCCTTTTAATGAAAAAATAATATGGGGAAATTTTTGATGCAGTATGTTAATGTTTAGGGGTTGCTCAGCCAGTTTTTGTTAATTTTTCAAGATTACTCAAACACACAATTTTTCATACTTCTCATCACTTATTACATCTATTCTAGTAACTATATTTAGAATATTATCAATATTTTATTATTTCCTAATCTTGAGTCATTATGCATAATACACTTTGTTATTTTTTTAGAAAATTAAAAAGTTAAAAATAAGTTGGCTGGAATTCAAAAAACCCCACTGTAATAATTCATTATCCACTTAAGTTATTGCATCAGTATTGTACTACTGCCGAAATAAGTGCATTATCCTATAATTCCAAATGAGTTCATTGTCTTTAATGAAAATACATTTTAAAAATACATAATTCGATAGATATTTTCAAAGCCGATTTATAATGGAGGCTAAATGTCAAAATGAAGTATGGTGTGTTGGTCAAGCTACAGCTGTGATCACAGGACAAAAGTTGCTATCTAAAAGGCAAGTTTTGCAAACTTATTTTTTCTTTAAAAATAACAACAATGTATGAGAAAGAGCAGGCCTTGTGACAGATCTGGTTCTAGATTTTTGGTAAAAAGCTAGAGTTCCGACAAAGCAACGTTATCATGCTATAACACATGTTGAGAAAAAAGGAAAGCTGAAAAAGAATAAAGGCCGCAAAACAGAAACTCAGCAAAAAAATGACAAAATTTTTTCTCAAGAAATCGAAGAACTATTTGATATTGCTCATGAAGATGCTTTAAAATTAATCACAATAGAAGAAGACAAGACGTTTCTTATACTACAAAGAGAAGGAAGATAAGGTTACATGAGTTCAGTTGATTGTGAATTGTTCAAACAAGTACAGCGTATTTTAGACAGAAAAAAAGCAAATGAAGAAAGAGAAACAAAAGAGCTAAGTAGAAAAAAAAAAAAAAACGTGTTCAACAGTCACAGACCCAGTTTGACAGAATCAGACTCCTCTCAGGGTACTGATAATGAAGTAGATGCCTTTGTTCCATCAATAACAAAAAAACTGAAAAAGAAGGAGCAAATAAATAAAAAGAAAGTGATTACTACAGCATTTTGCTCAGCTCTTGATTGTTTGGAAATTCCAAATCATTCTGGCTCCTTGGTTTTGTCTACATTTTGATAAGGGTTAGGTGCCAATATTGAACATGCTTCAACATTATATGAATCTCTTTAATGTGCACATATTGAAAATTGTAAAGAAGTTGCAAAAAGAATCATTTTAGAATTCAAGCCACAAGTTCTATTAACTGTTCATTAGGACAGAAAATTGATACCTGATTTTTTTTTTTTTTTAGATTATTAACCTCCCCAAGGCCCGAGGGGGCTACTACAGTCGAGGAGGCTACTCATTTTTTTGTGTTTTTATTTTTTTTTTACAGATTTGAACAGCGGAGATGAAGTGGATTGACTGCCTATATTAGTGATAGGATATGATGTAAAAAAACTGTTGTCAGTCCCAAAACTGGACAGATGTACCGGTGAACAAATGAGTTATGCAACAGAACAAGCTTTGAAAGATTAAAACATTTCTTATGACAAAATTGTGACACTCTGTGACATTCAGGTGCTTGTACCTTGCTGGAAAAATTAATTGGAAAATCTTTATTATTCAAAGCCTGTCAACACCGTGTTCATGAAGTAATTTTATCCCATGTTTACAAAACTTGCTTTGGAGTATTTTCTGGTCCAGAGATCAAGTTGTTTCGTGATCAGTGGAGTAAATTCAATTCTGAATCTTGGCTCTTAACTGATGCAGATCTCAAAGTATATAATTCACTTGTAGCAACAGCAATAGAATTTGCTGTAAATTTGCTGTTAGGAATAAAACAACCTCGCAATGATTAAAAAGAATTTTTGCAACAGTCGATAACTTTTGTACTCCTGGTGCTATGTACTAAGCATGATGGATGGTAAAAGCACTCTAATCTATTAAAATATACCTGTTTCAACATCAATTTCAATTTAACAAAGAATGAAGAGAAGAATCTTCTACGATTTTGAATTTTTTCAATTTTGATTTACATGGAACACTAGTTTCGGGCTCCCATCTCTTTATCTGCTCCTCACAATAACCTAACAATGATTAAGAAGCTGGATAATTTAAAAATATTTGACAAAGAAGTTACTGAATCTGCCATAAAAGCCATTGCAGGACATTTATGGTACTTAACTGAAGACCTTGTGAGTCTCTCTTTTTTTAGTAATGATGTTGACAACCAAACTAAAGAAAAAATGTTGATTGCACTTGAAAAGCCAGCTAAAAAAAAACAGGTAAAAAGGCTTGAAGGTAAAGGATTAATGGATACAATTGTAAAAATGAACTTAGATGACTTTGTAACAAATAGATCAAAATATGTATTTGAAGTGTTTAGAATAAACTGGACATTAATGAAGAATCATTGCCATAACTCATGGAGTATAGTACCCGAATACCAGGAAACATACAAAATTGGTAACTCTATGAAAGATGTGAATGACACAACCGAAAGAGGGGTGAAACTTGTTTCAGATTACACAAAAATCTTGACAAAATATGAAACCAATTGCAATATGTTTTACAAACTGTGGAAGAACATCTACATTAAATTCCAGATATACGAAAGTTCACCATAGTGAAGGCATTGATGAAAACAAGTGAACAATCAACAAGTGAAAACAAGTGAACTATCAAAAAGTGAAAACAAGTGAACAATTTGTATAAAAATCTGATTAAAATAAACATTAAATTTGAATAAAAAAATTAAAACTTTGCATCCAAAAAAAAATTAAAATACATTTCTTTTTATTTTCCGTTGACCCTAAAATCTGATAATATCAAATTCATTAAGCAACCCCTAGATATCAAAATATCATAATACTTTTTTGCACAGTTTATTTTTTAGTTAAAAGAATCACAATAAAGGGTTAAGAGTCTAATTTTGAAGACTTTTTTTTTTGTCATCCTATTGAACAACTGTACTCAAAAACTTGAATGTTTCTTTGTAATATTTTCATTTGACAAGATATTTTAAAAGTTAGAACCAAAATTTAAAACGTTAATATTTGAACCAAGCTCCCGGAAAACATGTTTGATCTAAACTTTTATTCATTTTCAAAATATTTCAATGTAATAATTAAAAAAAAAAAGAAAAATTATCAAAAAAAATGAGAATAGATATCATTTTATGAAATTTACTCAACCAGTAACACTATATGAAGGTGAAATGAACAAAAAGGAACTCTTTAGAAGATATTTCATACAACAATAAGTTAAAATATAGATGTAGTAGTAAAAATAATGAAAAAGATTATTTTTACTATAAAATCCTTATTAAAACTTTATTATTTTATATTAAAATTATTTTATTTTTATATATTAAAATTATTTTACTTCTATATATTAAAATTATTTTATTTTTCTGAGAAAATGATAAGTAAATACAATGCAATACTATTTTTTGCAAAACATTTTTATTTTAAAAAAGTTCAAAAATATTTTTTTTTACATAAACATTTTTTGGACAAATTTTAAAGGTAGGTAATCTGGTGTTCTTGTAATTTAACTTTATTCATATCTTGTCATATTTTGGTTGGTTCTTCTGATAATGTCCTTTCTCTTCTAGACAAGTTTTAAAGACATATGTTCTTGAATTTACTAGTAGAATTCTATTAAGTAACTCTCATACAAAATTTTCATTGATTTTTATATTTTTCAAGTCTTAAATTCAATTAATAAAAATAACAAACCTGAGGAACGATAAGAATAACTTGAAAATATTCAAATGGTAAGCAGTCAGCTGGTCCAGTACTTACAAAAATATAACCACCACCAAGTAAAAATACAAGAATAAAAAAGCTTCGAGCAGCTCTTCTAAATTTAAAGAACAAAAGTTTAATGATGATTCTACGGATTTAACAAAAGGTATCAAGGTTATAAATTCATGTTTTAAAACAAGTAAATAAATAAAATAAAATTTATCAGATAAACACAATTAAGGTCTAAAATAATTTTTTTTATCTTTTTTTTTTAATCTAAATGCTTAGTCTAACTAGCATAGATATTTGATTTCTATTGCTAAGTTCTTCTGATTAACTTAACTACACATTTAGGTATGCATGTTTACACACATAAGCACACCTTTAATCATTAATTACTTGAAAACTAGTTACCAGATTTTTTCTAATTTTTTTCACAAAGAAGCTAAAATGATAGGCAGATACAATATGAAGCTAATGTGTTGTTTGAATGAGAAATGCATTATTGTTTGAATAAGAAATTAGTTGTCATTTGATTGTATTGGTGTTAATTATTGGTTATCATTGTTATCAGATTAAAATGTGTAAACAAATATTCAAGTAAATGAATATTAAATTAAGAAAAATTTAAAGACTTTTAGTTGGATTTATTTTGCACCAATATAATGATACTTGAAAAGAAAATCAGGAATTCGAAAAAAGAAAGGATTTAAAGTTAAATATAAAGCAAAGTTAATCATTTACATTATAAAGGCAAATCTATGTCAGTTGCAGAGAGATCTTGCAAGAAAATTTAAATGAAAACATTTATAGGAAATGTACTTAAAATCGAAACTCCAAAATGATCCATTGATGAAAAAATTCAAGTAACTTGTTGTTCAAAACTAACAAATTTAAGTACATTCAAAGTAAGAAATTTGCACCCATATTCCTTGCATGGCCTATAAAAGTTCCTCAATCATAAGAGAAATCATATTAAAAAGCAAAAAATTACCTTTAGATATTGAAGGTTTAAGAAAAAGTAAAAATCAGATTCAAAAAAAGCAACTTAAAGCAAGATCTAAGAGATAATGTGAAATACTTGTAAATTGGATTCTAAGATTCAAATTAATCATGAAACTGCTAACTAAATGTCAGAACATATTTTGTAGTACTTATAATTTTCAAAATAAACTCATAAGACATAACAATATTTCTTCCAAAAATGCAGATGAATTTATTTCCTGATAAGAACTTTTAAAAATAAAAAAATAAATCAAAAGTTAAATAGTTATATAGTGTAAAATATGATGTTATAAAAATGTTACAACATGTTCACAAAGAAGACACATACACTTGCACAAAGAAGACACAGAATAGATACATACTAACATACTAAAACTTGATGCTTACTAAAAAACATAATGCCTAACAGACACACACCTCTACTTTAGTAAACATCTTTATTCTATTACCTTTCTCTTTTTTCTTTATTGTTCTCTTTCTCAAAAATGCACTCTATTTGATGTAATTCCTGATCAAATTGACCATGCCCACTCTCTTTGTTGTTGTTGTTGTTATTGGTAGCTTTAATGCTCATCACACTGAATGGCTTGGCAGTAACGCCATTGAGCCTGCTGTCACTAAAGCCTAACATCTGCATTTCTCAATCACTAAGATAATTAACTGATAGTTGACTTTGTGACTTGTTTTCTTGACAACCCTAACCATTTACTTTACTCCTTGATTTATTTCTTGTATCTAATCTTAGCTTGTGTTTAGTTTCTCTTTTAATTTTCTTCAGATTTAATTTTCTGACAATGCAATGATTTCTTTAAATCTTTTATATCAAACTTCCTTTTTGGATTCTCCCTATCATTGCACCACTTACTACTACCCTAAAGCTGACTGAAATTCTTTTCGTGATTTTCTTTGTGAAGGTCCTTGGGCTGATTTCTTTTCTCTTTCAGTTGATAATTGTGCCTCCTACATAACCTCCTGAATTTAGACAGGAATGGAAGCTTTTATTCCTACCTGTCTATTCCAAGTCAAGCCTTATTCTAACCCATGGTTTTAACTTGTGCAGCTGCTATATCTAATTGTAATCATTTTTTTCAAAATCTTTTTCAAAAGAACAACTCTCTTGAGAACAAACCACAATTTATTATTGCAATAAATCAATGTAAAAAAGTGCTGTCTAATGATAAGCTCCATTATTTTTAAGCTCCATTATTAAATGATTCCAACAAAGTTTGGTATGCTGGTCTTCTGCTTAAGCTTGCTTCATATATATCTGGAAAAGTTTTTGAGATTTAAGCTTTATTAAGTTCATCCTCAAAGACCAACACTCTTCTTCATATCCAGTAACTTCAGCGGTATTTCAAGGTCCTATCCATGGTTTTATTTTTATTTCTTATCTACATTAATGATCTTTCTAAAACTACTTTATCTAAAATGAATCTATTTGCTGATGACTCAACTTTATACTCCTGTCCTGTCAACAAAAAGTCTTCTCTTTTCAATCGCTTAGAGCAGGCAGCCAATCATGAATCTGATCTCACTTCTGTAACAGATTGGGGCGTGCAGCAGCTCGTTAATTTTAACTCCAACAAAACTCAGTTATTTACTGCAAACAACTAAAAAAATACTGTTGACATTCTTATATTGACAAATGGCAACCCTCTCGCTGAGTCTCTCACAGAGTCTGAGTTACATTTTCTTAGATTTCCTTTCACTACTGACCTTTCATGGAAATAATAATACAATCGATTCTAAATTAACATTTGCTAAGGTTGCCTATTTATCATGCTCAGCATTTTCTTACTCTTGATTCCATTCTCTACAAATCTCTTATTTGCCTCTGTATAAAATACTGTTGTCATATTTGGGCTGGTTCTTTTAATGATGCTCTTCCCTTCTAGACAAGGTTCAAAAACGAATAGTAAACATAGA
This sequence comes from Hydra vulgaris, assembly GCF_038396675.1. Classification (NCBI taxonomy): domain Eukaryota; kingdom Metazoa; phylum Cnidaria; class Hydrozoa; order Anthoathecata; family Hydridae; genus Hydra; species Hydra vulgaris. Next base: position 43,654,665 of record NC_088930.1, on the reverse strand, counting down.
TGGACCGGCTCTATCTGCAAAGCTTGAGTCTCTTTCCCATCATCATAAAGTTGCATCTCTTTCCTTTTTTTACAAAAAATATCATAGTCGCTGCTAATAAAAAACTGTTTTTGTCAAGCATTAGTGCATAATAAACACTAGGCTTGAATTATTTTGGCTTAAATTTATAAAGATTTTTATTCATATTTTAAAGAATACACTGAAATAGCTATCTGAAAACTAAATTTATTTTGGCCTAGTTTCACATGAAATAAATTCTAAATATAAAACAGCAAAAATAATATAATAAAATAATATAATAATATACTATTATTATTTTATTATAATAATATAATAAAATAATAATATTAAAAATAGTTGGGTAAAATATAGAGGTTGAGGTCAATACATGTGCTAAAGTCTCCTAACCATTATCTTGTTATGTGATAATATAACACTGAATAAACTTAACTATAATAAAAAAAAGTGTAAACCAAAATATTATCTCTAAAAAGTCAAAAGTAAATACCTTTTAACTTTTTTCAGGTTTTATGCCATTGCATTTTGATGTGTGAAATGGTTAAAAAAAAAACACAACAGGGTGTAGCAATAGGGTAAATTAGAATATTATGAGCACCTTAAGCAAATATTGGAATATTTTTAAAAATAAATGTGCAAGATCTAAAATTTTTATGAATAAACAATTTTTAGGGATCACTACTCATGTTCCACATAGATATATGGGTACCTAAATTTTTTTCTTAAAAATACAGAGGTTTTTAAAAATCTAATAAAAGTGCTCATATTACCCAGACTACTAGGTAATATGAGTACTTTAATTAGCTTAAAAAATAACATAAAGTAAAAAAAAAATACTAACTTCACAAATAGAACTAATTTATGGAATATAATGATTTGTTATTAACAAAAATTATCTTAAAAATTCAAATTTTAGGCCTTTTTTTATTGAAACAATACTTTTTTGTTTTACAAAAAAAAAAAAAAAAAAAAAAAATCCTTCTGGTTTATCTTTAAATAAATGTCTTAAATCACTAAAAAACTATTATTTCAACTGAGATGCGTACGATTAATTAATTATAATTAATTATATATAAAAACTAATTAATATTTACAATTATTTAACTACCTATTTAATATTAAAAAGTCTCTCAATTTTCTAAGATGTTAGACTTAATTGACTGTATTAATAACTTAAAGTTATTAAAGAGAATTCCAAACAAGTATATAAAAAAGTCGTTTGTTTAAAATTAAAAAGTACCACAATAAAAAGATTAACAGTTTGAAATAAACATGGTTTAATTATTTTCAAGATTAAACTAAAAACAAATGAAATAACTTATTTCACTTATTTTTTTATTTATACTGGAATATAGATGCCGATATTGTTTCAAAAGATTAGATACAAAAAAAAATTTTATACCCACTGGATCAAGATGTTGCAGAGAGAATTTGAACAAAAATGGATTATTAAAAAATGAAGCTTTAAATCAGCTGGTTATTGTTAAAAAAAACGTGAAACTAAATGCTTCAGATATTAAATCTTTATAAGAGGTGTTTCGATAATACGCTCAGCATTGCAGTGTACTTTTTTGAAGTTTTCTGATATTTCAAAACTACCTGAATCTATTTGCCAACCAAACTACTAGATTCAATAGACAACAATTTAAAGAACTAAGCGAAGATTTGATTTCACTCAGAAACACCAGAGATCTAAATCTCAAGTTCTAGCCGCCTTTCTGTTTTGGCTAAAAACTAGCTTTGATCAATACACAATCACTGATTATTTTGACATTCATTCTCATTTTAAAGTATCCCCTTATTTGCAACAAGTTAGAGACGCTTTTATCAAAGAGTTCATCCCTAATAATATAGGAGCAGTTTACTTAACAAGAGGTGAATGGTTAGTAAATAACAGCGAATTGGTCAAAGAAGCATTTAACGCTAAATAATCTCAGTTGATATTAGTTGTTGACAGAACTTACTGTTATTATTAAAAGAGCAGCAACAACTATTTTCAATGAAAAACATTCAGCGTACAAAAAAACGCATTTAGTTTAACCTTTTTTTAATTTTCAATATCAAATGGAAAAATTGTCCATGTATTTGGACTTCACGAGACAACAAGAAAAGATGCTTCAATCATGAATGATGTACTTCTAGGCGACCTAAAGCTTAGAAAATTGCTTCTTCCTGTTGACATTATATTACTTGGTAGAGGCTTTCGAGACTGTTTTGATAACTTAAGAAACACTTACAATTTGAAGCCAAAAATGGATGCATTCAATTGAAAAAGGTCAAAAATAATTGACAATATTACCAGCTAATCAATCTAGAAGGGTTATCGAGGGGCAAACTCATTTCTAAAAACATTGTTTAGAGCATTAGATAAAGTGCACAATAAATTTATGACCCACATACTAATCGACTATAGAAAAATAGATTTTTCAAGTGCCTTTACTCAGACAAACAAACAACTATTAAAAACATGAAAGTAATGCTTCATTTAAAGAATAATTTGGAAAAGCTGGTCAAAACTAAAAACTGAACAATAAGAGTTTGTTTTTAAACATTGAAGCAACACTTGTACTTGATTATCCTAAATTGCTTGAAGAAATTAAAAAAAAAAACATAACTTTAGGCCCATATTAACTAAGACAATGCTTAAGCTACATTTCTGAACATTTCAATAAGGGTAAATATGAATAAGCTATGTGTTATATGAAAGTGTTCAATCGAGAGGGAAATAGAAAGTTCTTACTATTATTATAAGATCACATCATTCTGGGACTACAAAGTATAAAGTATATGTGCAATATGTACCTAATATGAATGATGAAACTGGAATCAAAGGATGATACTGTACTTGTAATTTATTATTTTATAATACTACAGTGCAATTTATTATTTTGCATGTGGAAAATACTTAAAGATGCTTCTGAATCTAGCTGGATTACTTAAATTCTTTTTTAATAAAAGTTCCAAACCAGAAACTTCAATGTTGACACAAATTGCAACTTCGGAAAATAATGTTTACGAGTTAAAAAAATTTAAAAAGCTTTTTAAAAAGAAGCCTAAAATTGATTTAGTTCTGTCTTCTCAATCATTTGATGATAATTGAAGCGTAGATGATGATAAATCTATCCAGTTCACAAAATGTACTTTTTACTCACACTTTGGACTTCAAGCAAGTTGTCTAAGAACATACTGATTAATTTGAAATACTCTGATCTTAAAGGAAAAATTGCTTATATTATATGGTTTATTGATTCCAATGCTTGGGATAAAGCAAAAAGTGTTTGGCTCTTAGACGTTTGCAAGCTTTGTGTTTCTCAATACGAAAATCTCTACATTTGGAACTGAAATGGAGTATTTCATTAATTTCATTAAGCCAATTCTGTTTTTTGATGATTGAGTAGTTTGCGATAGAAAGGTGCGCATGCAAAGTTCAACTAGAACTATTAAATGATCTCTACTTCTCAAAAGTAAGTGAAGAACTAGTCCCGAACTTTTTTCTTCTAAAAAAGTGTTCTTATTGTTCATATCAACTTTCGATTTGCAACTATTTTAATGGTGTTCCTCCTTATCTTTTTATTGAGTCGGATATTAGATATAGCTTGAATGTCCATCAACTTCCAAATGAAATATCTTTTGGAGTAGGTAAAATTACAAGTTTATATGCTACTACCTATTGCAAAAGACAGCATTTTTGAAGTATTTTTAATTTAAAATCAAAACTCTATTTAGTGGATGATTTATGCCCACAGAAACATGATTTGGATATCCCTAACCATCATATTTCTACTTGCATTTATTATTTAGTGTGAACAAGAAATAAAGTTAAATGAATCGCATCTATCTTGGTGTGTGCCGAATTGAACTAAATTATTTTTTGTGAAGTTTTTAATTTGAAAACAATTGTGCATAATATGTAAAACATACTTTAAAATACTAGATAATATTTATTTAGTTTGAAATATTGCTGAAAATGTACTATATATTTCATAGATTAGACTCTTATTACTTAATTTGATGTTAGAAATTTTAAAAACACCTGCTGGGAACCCACTGCACTTAGCAAAATTGAAATATCTACTCACACCCTCGTGTGTGCAGTATTTTTTCGGTTTTTAATATGTATTAGGGGTTTCTAAACAATAAATCATAAACAGAAGTTGCACACACAAGGGTTGGAAAAAGGGACAAAAGCAAACATCATGATGGTATACCTTTTTATTGACTCAAACCATTAAACTATAAAATTACAAATTTTTTGATTTTAAATAACAGAAATATATTTAGTCTTGTTAAAACATTAAAAAAATTTAAATTGGTTTTGTTTTTGTTGAAAAACTAATTAAAACCACTGCAAATTTAGGAGTTTAAATTACGTAACTTCAAAGAAAAACATTGGGTAATTTGAGCATGTTCATATTACACAAAAATTGTATCTTTTAATAAAGTCAAATTTGAATGTTTCTATGGATTGTTTTTCAAATAAAATCAGCAAACTTTTATCTAACATATTTATTTTTATAAAAAATGAAATTTTATTATTTTAGCATCAAAATTTTGAACTACAGATTAATTCATGCGCAATGATAATATTTTAACAACGCAAAAAAATTAATAGCTATTTAATTATATGAGAGCCGCTAATTTACTGAATATAAATTTACACTAATTATATTGATTCCTGCTATCACCACATAAAGTTGATTCAAAAAAATAAAAAGCAATTATAACTTCACTTACATCTTAATAATCTTTAAGTATGCTCATATTACCTAGGTGCTCATATTACCCTAATCTACCCTACTAATTAATTTTTCTAAATGAACAAGTAAAACATCCAAATTAAAAATAAAATTAATAAAAGCTTAATAATAATAAAATAAAACTGTTCAAAGTTAAATTATAAAACTTGTAAAAACTGGCTTCAATTTTCAGAGAGAAACTATTTAGAACTAGTAAAGAAAATCTAAAAAATATTCACACTTTTCAAAAGTCAAATTAAATAGTATTTCAAATAATAATTTAGATTTATATAATTTATTTTGATATAACATGAACAACAATATTTTATAAAACCCATTTTATACTTATTTCTACAAACCTTGATTTCTCAAGTTCACAACCAGTACCACTTTTAAGTTTGCTTCTAATAATCCACATCAGATACAGCAATATAAGTACATTAATCTGAAAAAAATAATAATAAAAATAATATTTTCTGATATTTCAGATTATATTTGAAAGATACTAATTATTGTGTTACAATGAGTAACTACTAAAAGTTGCACACTGCATAATTGCTGTTTTAACAGTAACTATTCAAAAAATTGGAAAAAGGAATACTAAGCTACCAATTCATTAAAATACTTTATTATGGCACATTTTCTATGTTGATTTGCACACAATAATACTTTTTTAACCCGTTAACTCTACCACAATCGGTTTGAATAAAGAGTTAAGAAAGACTTTCGTTGTACTTGAAACATCTTTTTTTTAAAAACAAAATCATGTTTAAAATCTATAAAAGAATAGTGGTAGGTTGCTTTATGAGAGGTATGTAATTCAAACCCACCACATCCCAAAATGTGCTATGCTCAACTTGTTTCACTACGCAGCAAACTTGTAGACTGATCAAAATCAAGGCTTGTGTTTCATAGAGTTTATTCTTAGGATATTAGTATAAAAAAAACTAAAATTATAATTGAATTTTAATTAGTTATTTTTCAAAATTCTCACAGTAACATAAACAAAAAGAAAAAATAATTAAATCGTTTCCTTAAAAAGTTGATATAGATTTTTTATTTAAATACATAACAAAAAATACATAATTATGTAAATATAAAAATATGATGTTCAATTATACTTTAAATAAAAAATGATTAGCAGTGGATTTATTACTTTATTTAAATGTGTTTCAATAATATAAAAACACAAGTAAAGATCAAAGTTATTTAATTCACACTGCTTTCAAAAGTTTGTTTACTTTTTCTTCTCAACAAAAATCTTTCTTCTTTTTAAGTTTATTAAATTCAGTGATTCTTATATAAAGTTTATTAAAGAGCCAATCATTGTTTAAAGTCATTGCTTATAAAATTTAAATTATCATTATTATCATTTTTAATTACATTTATTATTAAAAAAATTATACAATAAAAAAACATACATTTTTCATTAATAAGTTTAATTAGAACCAAAAAACTGTGGTCAAATCATCAAAACAAAATATTTTTTTCGTGGTCATAATGATGCTTGTTTTCACATGCCCCCTTAACCATGTCTGCTTGAACAATTCTCAAAATAAAATGTGCTTGAATTTTAAAAGTAGAAAGTAAAATCTAGGTAAAAGATTAATTTTATTTTTGGTTTGTAGGATTAGATTTTTTTAAATTTGTTTACCAAATTAAACAATTACTGAATGTGAACACCTACTATTTTAAAAACTAATTTCTTACTTTGTACACTTAAAAAGAAAATACTTATTATTGATTTTTTATAGGGAGTAATAAATTTATATTTTAAATTATTTAATTTTGTCTGACCAGTCAAAACAAGGGTTATGATATTTTTGTAACCTCATATGTCCATGGTCCAAAAAGGTTAGTTTGGTATAAAAACACTGAAATGGACTCTCATTTGTGATTTTATTTTTAAAACTTCTGCTAGGACCTCAAAACACTATTTTGTTATAAAATTATAGTAAAAATTGAATAGCAATTATTATAATAATATAAATTAATAATAATAAAATAATAGTTTGCTAAAATAAATTTAAATTGATTTTTCCAGTAGTTTTACACTTTTTTCATGCAAGATTTTAATCATTGCTCAGCACAAATAACACGCATTTTTGTTGAAACTGTAGTATTGTCTATATTCCAATGTTTCTTATAAACTGTTTACACCTTCTTGTGTTTCTTTGAGCTTTGATTTAATTTTTCATATCTGTCTCCTTTATAAAAAAGGTCAGTGAACCAAACATCAAAGCAAATTCCATAAATCTACTCACAAATTCCAGCAAGCAGTGCATGTTGATTTGGGAACCAAACAAAAGCAAGTAAAACATATATTGGTATAAAGTCCACCTAGCATTGTATATAATAGGAAATGTTTTAAATGTAATAAAGTGAAATAAACCATGTTTTTGAAACAAAATCATAAATTGAAATACACTATGTGAAATAAACCATGATAATATCATTGCGTATACTAGGTAATGTTTTGAATGTAATAAAGTAAAATGCAACATATTTATGATATCAGTATGCATTGTCCGATTCATATAAAAATTGCATATCATCCCATCATCGATGTTGTTAAATTTTATTTTTGCACCATATTTTAAAAGCCATTTTTAACGTTTCACTAATTTTTTGAGACTTAATCCAATACATGATGTTGACATCCTCTATATTGAAGTATAGAAATGCCTTATTTTAAAAAACTCTGTTGGATAATTACAACAACTCCGTTTCGTATGCCAGTGTTGACATTTGTGGTATCACAGAGTTTAACTTTAATTCTTTTCCACGGTTGATATGATTTATAGCGAGCTTCATAGTGCTAATTTTTAAGCATAACAACTTGCATTTCTTGTTTGTTAAAAATGTTTACAGTCAAAGTGAAGAGCCCAAATAATATTTTTAAAAGTTTATTAAAACTCAAGATTTTCTGTGATTCTTAAATAGATTCTTTATATATTGCATATTGAGTTAATGTTGAGATGTTAACACTTTGGTTTTTCTTTTTAAGAGGAAATTTAAGTCTTTCTTTTTTTAGCAGGAGGTTTCATGGTATAACCACAGCCAGTAGAATCACTGTCTGAGGTTTGAGGATATTCTGATAAATTGGAAACAGTTTTAGATTTTTCATCTTTGTTTTATGAAAGAAAATTACATGCTAGAAATATATCTTTTGATAACATTTGATGAATGCACTTTTACTTGTATTGTTGTTGCATAGCCTGCTTTTTCAATTGATTTAATCTGCATTACGTAAAATTTTTTATATTGAGTTGCTAACCAGATGCCATTTGTTTTTGAAATATCAAAAACATTTGTAAATATAACCTAAGGACATTCCTTGTTTTCTTTTTTTTATTTATTTATTTCAAAAAGCTATCATATTATTTAATTAAAGCTTTGATCTTCCTTACTTTTGACTGTTCAGTTAGAGAAGTAAAAACTTTTGCCACAAAAGTTTTTATTTCATAATAATTCAACAGAAAAAAATTTCTTTTGAACTATTTTGAACAGTTTTCCACAGCTCTCCATTATATCTACACATAAATCAGTGTTTTTTAAAAACAAAAATTTGCTCAAAATGTTTTGATCAAATCCGCCATTTTAAAAAACACTGATTCCTTTATGGTCAAGAATTAATTTATTTCTAAATTTCTGCACCAGGTAAACAAGCATACTCCAAATGATATGTAATTATGCTCAGGGTCGTCCCGAGGGTGAGGGGGTGTCTAACCTCCCTTGTAAATTATTTAGTTGGCGAATTTGGACTGGAGTTGGCAAAATTGCATTTGTAGGTAGCAGTCAGCAAATGTAAGCAAACAAGGACATTTTTTTTTTTTTAAAGATTTAAAGATTCAATTAAGTTCTCTGATTTTTTGTAACAAACTACGACAAATTATTATAAATTGATAAATCTAACTTGATTTTTTCAATTAGGTCAAATACTTTTCAATTAAAAACTGACCATGACCACTGTTCAAGTCGAACTTTATAGGGACGCAAAGAAAGCAAAGATACAGAGAGTGAGGATATAGTAAAAAAAAATTTTATAATGTGTTAAGTTATTGTTATGAATAGAGTAAACAAATGTAAATACAAATGCATTTAATACAAAGGTAAAAAATATTTAATTTATAAAACATCACAATGTAAAAAAGAACTCAAAAACTAATAAGTTGCAGAACCTTGTTTTGTAATAATAGTGATCTTTTTAATGATACTTTTAAAAAAATGACTTAGAAAATAAGTCAGATTTTACCATTTAAATCATTAACTAAAAGCCATGGCAAATGAAAAGCCACAACTTTAAGATAAAATCAATTTATTCAATTTTTAACTGGCAACTTCAAAGTTTCCAAAAAAAAAAAGTTTCTAATAGTATTACCAATAATATTATTAAAAATTATTATTCCTTATTTGATAGTATATAAAAATAAATTCTCTTTATTGGCTTTTAGAACCAATTGCATAATACACTTTCGATTATATATATATATATATATATATATATATATATATATATATATATATATATATATATATATATATATATATATATATATATATATATATATATATATATATATATATATGTAAATTATGTTAGTCTATTTTACAAACAGAGTGCTCAATGTTCTTAAAGAACAGAGCAATAATAAATTAGCAAAAAACACTTATCTAACTTTTATCTTCGACTTGAAGTTTCACCATTGCTGGATCATCAGTCCAGAACTCTTCCTGATGATCCAGCAATGGTGAAATTTCAAGTCGAAGATAAAAGTTAGATAAGTGTTTTTTGCTAATTTATTATTGCTCTGTTCTTTAAGAACATTGAGCACTCTATTTGTAAAATAGACTAACATAATTTACATATATATATATATATATATATATATATATATATATATATATATA
>NC_088930.1:43615000-43640000 GCF_038396675.1 Hydra vulgaris | reverse complement strand
TAAAAGTTTGATTTTCACGATAAAAGGTATATTTGATAAACATGAGAATTATTCATATATTTTTATTACTATGTTAAATATTTGTAAAATATCAACTGCAGTCACTAGGTATTTTATGGATATATATTTTATGGTATGATTTCGCAGCTGAATGTTATTTATCAGCAAGATACAACCATTATTACTTGATGTATACCTATAGGGGTTTCTTGATCTCTCTTACGCCGGGCTGGTTGATCTGAGGATCAAGGTGCACCATACTAAAATTATGATACATGTATAATTTGTTGTATTTAATTACATAAGAATAACTATTAAAATCCATTCATTGCACAAAGAAAAAATATTTCCATTCGCTAGATAAATAAAAATAATAATAAAAAATAAAAAGGCAATTTATTTTATCAAGATATAGTAATAATAAATTTAATGATGCATAATTATGTCTATCAAAAATTTAACAAAATTAAATTTAAACTCAATTTAATTTTGTTGAATTTTTGATAGACATAAATATGTATCAGCTGGGCTGGATTTGAAACTGTCAAAACGAAAGGTCAAACATTTAAATAAGATGATTGCGAACAAGTGTAATTTTTGTCTTACGTTTTCCATACTGTTCTCATTGAAAAAAAAGATTGGGCTATTGAGCAGTGGTGCACGCTTGGTGTCGGGGTTCGATACCTGTGTGCGGCAGACGCTTGGTCAATTCATTCTGAGCATCTGTATTTGTAAATAGCTGCTAAATTTATGTCACCGTTTCTCGTTCATTTTATTTTACCTTGTTTTTCTTCATGTTTAGTTGATTAATGCTGCTTCATTGATTGACTGAATTTGTATCATTACTTATGTTCTTTTGTTATGTTACTGTCATTTTTGTGATGAATAACATATATATATAATTATTGTATCAAATTCTAAAAATGTTTATGTTTTTTTTTCAAAATTTCAGACTTGGTGTTGACTGAAAATGGTTAGAATAGAATAGACAGATAGAGGAATGGTACCTCATGAAACAATCAGAGCAGCTGTGGAAGTGAAGTTTTATTAAAAATGTAGTTTTATTGAAAAAACGGGCCTAACAATGAAGTTGCTCGAGAGCTTGGTATTGATCATATGACATTGAAAAGATATGTTTAAAAGCAAAGACTTAATCCGGATGTTACATTTAAACCGAGATTTAATATACGACAGGTCTTCACAGAAGAAGAAGACTGCTTACCAAATTATTTGCTTCAAGCTTCGAAGATGAACTATGGCCTTTCAACGAAAACAACTCACCAATTAGCATATGAAATGGCTGTTGCTAATAATAAAGTTTGTCCGGATTCATGGATTAAGAACAGAATGGCAGGCATTGATTGGTTACAGAGCTTTATGAAAAGAAAACCAGAATTATCTATACGAGCTCCAGCTAGTATAGATAATTCTGGTCCAGCTAAAGCCACCAGCTTTGCAAGAGCAGCAGCTTTCAACAGATTCACTGTTAGTGAATTTTTTCAGAATCTGCGGAAAGTGCAAAAAGGTTATCAGTTTGGTCCACAAAGCATTGTGGACGAAACAGGACAAACAACCGTACAAAAGCCTGTTAAGGTTATTGCTAGTAAAGATGTCAAACAAGTAGGTAGCATAACATTGGCAGAAAGAGGCTTCCAGCAACTGGCTAGAGAGCAGTACCAGACCGATGAATCTATATGACATTGTTCCGATTGCGTGTGAAGCATACAGTAAAGCCTTTACAAAATCAAACATTGAATCTGGATTTAAAGTTGCTGGGATTGAACCATTCAATCCGGACATTTTCATAGATGACAAATATCTGCCAGCATCAGTGACCAATTGTCCAGCACCCACTCCTACTGTTGAACATCCAGAAATCAATGCAGATATTGCAGAAACTATTATATATAAACCCAATGAAAATCTGCAGGAAATGGCTGGCTTGGATGAGCGAGACTCTTCTGAATTAGCAGGACCCTCTGTTGCTGTAGCAGGACCATCTGTTGCCATAACAGCAACCCGGAATATTGTAACACTGAAAGTTCTGAGACCCTTTCTGAAGGCTCCAGCCAGAAAAAAAACAATTTAAAAGTAGACAACAAAAAACAAGAACTTTGGCAGACACAACTGTTCGAAATGAGATTTGTTTGGCAAAAGAAAAAACAAAACAAATTCCATGGTTCAGAAAGATCCAAAAAAGACCACAAGAAAACAAAACATGCTGCTACAAGACTTCAGTTTGAAGAATCCGATGATGAGTTTAAGGAAGAATTGAGACTTCGAAAGATAACAAGTAATAAGAAAAAAAAGGCTACAAGTGCAGCAGTTGAAGACAATGAACTGATGGATTTCCAATGATTCTGATAATACTCATTGCCTACCACCGCTTGAAAGTGATGACAGTGAAAATGATCTTGAAATGATATCTTCTCAACAGATAGTTGAATCATTAAACATGAACTTTGACTTTGATGCACTGAATGTGAAGGATTTTGTTGCTGTTAAATTTGATATAAAAAAGAAAACTATTCATCATGTTGGACAAATCTGTGTAAAAGAAAATGTGCGAATGCTCAAATTATTAAAAAGAGAAAATTTTAAATTGTATAAATTCATCTCTGTCAGTGAGCAATTGTACCACTTTACCGATGATACCGCCTGCAAGCTTCCCGATCCAATGCAGCTTGGATCGTGTCATTCGACATTTGATTTTTGATTTTGATTTTTATAGTTTTGGCAAACATTTCTTAAAATTTCTGATGAAAAAACTAGTTCACTGAATTTTAAATGTGAATTTCTTGGCAGAAATTTAAAGAACTATGCTTTTAATTATGCTTTATTGGCAACTTTTTATTGATTTTGTAAAAAACTATATATAAGATCAATGCACCCCATAGTGCAGATCAAGGTGCCCCATATATGGGGTGATCCTTTGTAGGTGATGTTATAAAGTTGAGTTCTAGCTTACTTAATATTATTTGGACCAAAATTAGCTTGTTGATTTGAATAAAGAAATAAATATTCTTTTAAAAATATTGAAAATAGTATTGTTGTCTGCAAGGGTTTTCAAGTTATCAACCATAAACCATAAAAAGGATCTAGGTGCCCCATCTCCTCTATTAAGGTAATGACTTTTTAACCTTTATCTTAAAAATCAATTCCTGTAGCAGGAATGGAAGAACTTTTGCCTATTAAGAACTAAAATGACCATTTTTCCAATGAAATATTGAAAAAGGTCACGCACAAACCAATTTGAAATGTAATATGACCCATTTTAGTGTAATATATTTGCTTCAATAATATTTATATATGAGTCATTAAACCAACTTGTGTAATAATTTATGTAATACATATTATTACAGAGACACGCTCGTACGATGGGGGAGTCGTTGGGTGCAATTGACCCAACTTTTTGTATCAAAATTTTGTCATAAAAATCAAGCAAAATATTTATTATTTACTCTAAACTTCTTCATTTTACAAAAACAAACCCCCCTAAAAAATTATACGATACAGCCTTGAGAGAGTTTTTGAGATTTTATAAAATATCATTGAACGTTGTGTGTTTGAGAAGCTCCTGTAGAGTTGTAAAATTATTTTTAGATATTTTGCAGTGTGGTATAAACTGATATATAAGTGAGGTTTCAAAGCGGATAGTCAAGTTTAAATCAGCTTAATTTTGTGTAAACAATATTATTGCCTAATTAAAAGAGATCTTGTACTATTTGGTGAGCCTTTTTGATATTTGTGCTTTATATACAAACATATAACTGTGCATATAATATTTTATAAAGGTCTTACTTTTTTTATTTTCTGTAATTTTAAATTGCTTATTTTTAAATAAAATATACGAAAATTCAGCAACAGTTTCTTTAATTTATTAAGTGTTTAATAATTTTGTTTAGGCTTTTTCTATTTCAGTTGCTGAGCAGAATTTATCATGTCGTTTAAAAAGGGCTTATCTAACACTTAGAAGAACAAGAAAATTTGGACAAAGAAATTAATCTGGTTTTAGGCGCCATCAAGAAGAGGCAAAGTGGCAATTCACAAAGCATCCTTGAGTGAAAGTCGTATGCCCTATAAATATATATATATATATATATATATATATATATATATATATATATATATATATATATATATATATATATATATATCAACCTTCAGAATTAGGGTCGGCATTCGGCAATCCCAATCTAACTGCCGACCTGTAAGTGTTTGAGGTAGGCAAAAAATATATATATACATACATACATACATATATATACATATATATATATATATATATATATATGTATATATATATATATATATATATATATATATTTATATATATATTTATATATATATATATATAAATGCATTATTTATTTGATAGAAACTTACACCAGCCAACAACAAAGTAGAGCCACATGTAGGATTTTGAAATGAAAACAAAAAAAAACTGTCGAAACTGAAAAAAAGCTTCATTAAACATCCATGTAATTTCCACAAGAATAAAATATTGTACAAACAAATATGCATAACTGCAGCCCTTCTAAATAAAAAAATAAATAAATAATAAACATTTGGTATGGTGGTAAAAAGATATTCTAAAAAATGATGAAACAAAGTAAACACTTTAAAACATACTTAAAACTCACTTAAAATTATCTTGTTCAAATATTTTTAAGCAATATAAATACAAAAAAAAATTTTGTACTCATATTGCAACAAAATATTATGAAATTGCACATTCTGTTTTTATGAAATTTTGTAGTAAGGATTGAAAAGTGTTGATAATAAATAAAAAATTATAAAGAATTAAAACTATTTTAACAAATTTAAGTGTAATGTTTTTTAAAACTATAAAATAAAATAAAATAATCATAAAATAAAATAGAATAATTTTATACATTTATGCAATATAATTTTTTTTTTTTAAATCACATTTTACTGATATAAATTGACAGAAATAAATGCAGTAAATAAACATAACTGGAGAGAAGCTTCATCAAAATGTAAATAACTAATACTTTTTTCTGAGCATATTTTACAAAAAATTGTTTTAAAAGTACTTTGTCTTCAAATAAAACATTTTTGCTAAAAGAGAGATGAACCAAATAATATTGCGTTTGCAGTTCTTGGTGCAAGGTAAACTTATATTAGGGCAATACGAATTTTTGTAATCAAAGTAAGACTTTAACAAAGCATCATTATACATAGGGGTAGATCTTTCTATTAGTAGAAATTTCTTCAATTGAAAAATTTGCAGATAATTTTAACTTAAACGAAAAAGTTGTTTTAAAAGATTTGGTTTTTTGAATAAGAGTGAAAATAGTTAGAAAATAAAGAATTTCCAGGCTTGGAATATGGCTGGAAAGTGTGGAAAGTACATTGTATTGATATAATGAAATCATTTCTTTTAAGCATATCAACAAAATATTTTTGATTTTTTTTTATCTGGCGGCCACTTTTAATAATAGGTAAACTATCATCACGGTAAAATCCAAAATTAATTTTATTATAAATTTGTGTAACTTGAAACAAAACGTAAATTCCCACAAGTATGATAATCATCATTAAATATAAACTAAATGTCTTCCTTGCATGATAGATTAATGATTTATGGTTAGGGTCAATAGTTTGATGTTGCTCAAAAAAAACTAATAGTGCTGCTTCGGAGTCTTTCACTTATCAAATGATAGAAATCAAACAATATTAAAACAAGAAACTTATAAAAAGATATATCACTGATGGAATCAAACTGATTAACGGTATCTTATGTTTTTTGCCTCTGATTGAAGTTAATGTCACAAGTTAATAAAGTATAACTTTAATAATACACCAAATTCATTTTTATAAGGGTTAAAAAAATGAACAATTGGATTGTTGTCTGCTTTGTCAGAAGAGACAGGCAAGCCCTTTCACCAAGATATATTAGACTTTAAACATCATTTTTAATGAGAGTACAATGAAAACATAATTGGGGGATTCTTTGTATTCAAAGTGTCCAAAGCAGAGTTGTTAGTCCTTGGCCTTGAAGCCAAAAATAGAGGCCTTGGCCTTGAAACTGTTGGCCTTGGCCTTGATTGTTTTGGCTCTGGCATTGAAAATAAATACATATTTTCCTATTGATTTCGTTGAATTCTGCGCAAAACCTTGGTCTATTTTTACAAAATTAAATTTTTTTGTCACAGCACTTGCTATATATATATGTATATATATATATGTATATATATATATATATATATATATATATATATATATATATATATATATAATATATATATATATATATATATATATATATATATATATATATATATATAAATATATATCAGGCCTTGTTAAGAAGCGCTACGCAGCTCGCATTTTGCTTGCGAAAAGGCGATTTGCCTACGCGTTCAGCAGTTTTGCGCTACGCAAAAACTTATATCTTTTAGAATATTTAAATTATCTTTTGATTACCGTTAACGTGACGTTTATTCAGAAGAAATAAAGTCGTAAGTAAAAGCATTTAACCGCAATTGTAAAATAATAGATTTTTTTGTTAAAGAAACAGTTTGTTTCATAATTTTTTTTTTGTTATTAAAAATTAGTTAAAAAAAAAAAGTGTTTTAAGCTTTATCTTAAGGAATTAAATATATAAATTCCTTTTAAATATAAAAACTATTTTTAGTCTTAATAAGTTTAAAAAATGCACGATTTATTTTGATGTAAATATTTTAATAATAAGATATTTTGTTTATTGTTAATTCAATAACGTAAAGTTTTAATGACGTTCATTTAATTTATGAAAATAAATTATGATCACGAATATGTTATCGGTAACTGATAAATAACAAAAAAAAAAACTTTATTGTTTAAAAACATTATTAAAAAGAGTTCACAAATTAAATAAGAAAAAATGTATTAACAGTTAATAAAATAACCAAAAACCAAATATAAAATCATTAGAAAATAAACAAATATTTTACGTTTCATGAAAAAAATATTTTTTCCAAAATAAAATTTAGTTCATATTTGAAAAGAAAATCATAAGAAAATAAACAAATATTTTACGTTTCATTAAAAAAATATTTTTCTCAAAATAAAATTTAGTTCATATTGTAATAAGAACTTAGATTTTATTTGTAACTTTTGTTATAGTGAGAAAAAAACAAACTGTTTGTATGATTTTTAACGCGTTAATAAAATAACTTTAATTACAATGCGGTACTTGAAAAGACGCTAGTGACGCAATATAACTTCTAACGATGCAAAATATATTTGCTGAGTTGAGTTACTTAGAAATATATATATATATATATATATATATATATATATATATATATATATATATATATATATATATATATATATATATATATATATATATATATGTACAGCACTTGCTGTTTATATATATATATATATATATATATATATATATATATATATATATATATATATATATATATATATATATATATATATATATATATATACTGTTTATATATACTTATATTTATAAAGGGTAGCAATAGCATCGATTTAAATTAATAAAATTCTACTCACAAAATACATAATTTCTTAGGCTTTTTAAGAAAAAAATTTACCTCAAAATAACACAAACTTAATTTTTCTAATAAGCAAAATATAATAGTATAGTAATATCATTATCATATAATGATATTACTATACTATAACATACCTTATTAGGTATTTCATTTGCAGCTTTTCTATTGTTCAGATGAATATAAGCAATGTACGCAATATCTCTTAACATGATGGAAGCAATCAAATTTCTATGCAACATCACACGTTGATTTTTAAACGGACTAAAAAAAAAAATCATCAACAAAATAATATGAAACACTTAATTTTATAGTAAATTTTAATAATAAAAAAGTAGTTTTACATAGAAAAAAAAAACATTTTCAACATGAAGTTAAAAAAAAAAAAAAAAGGATAAAATAAACATATATAAAAAAAACATTTAAAAAATAAAAGATTATTTATATTATTATTTAAAAATCTAATTAAAGATAAATAAAATGGATTAATTCTTAAAAAAAATACTTAACTTAAGAATATGATAGAAAATCTTATTATATTTTTAACATTGCATTATATTTTTAAACTTTTGGAGCTGTTGATCGAAAAAAACATATTTTTATTTTGATGAATTTAGAAGTTGTGAGTGAAAGAGTAAAGTCCTTTTTTTATTTACAGACATGCTTTTAAACTTATGTGGCTATAGCCTTACTTTTTCCTTGTATTTTTGAATATACTTTTTTATAGAAAATACTGATATTAATCATATTAACAGAATAGTGTAAAAGCTAAAAAAAAAAAATGTAAAAGCTAAAAATGATAGGCATAAAGATTTGAATATAAAAACAAATTTTACAATATACATTAAAAATGTAAATTGGATACACTTTTACAATATAAATCTGATATTTATTTATATTTAATACATTATTAATCCTTTATATTAATAATACAAAAATTATTCAATTTATTAAGTTTTTATACTTTACTTATATTTACTTTACTTTATATAATTTGTCGCATATTCAATCACATCATAAAAAATATAACAAAAAACAAAATATTTTCATATAAATATAATTTTATTAAAAAAATTCAAATTATTTTCATAATAAAAGATCAAAATAAAATAGCTGAATATTTTAAAGATGTTTTATTTTTTCAAAGAAGTTTTGCTGTTGCTACATCAATCTAAACTTACATTGCTTAAACAATATGCAATCACTTGGAATGACCTATATTTATGGTAGCATAAAACTTAAAGAGTAGCTTGTTAATGATTGTCTAAATTCAATTTGGATTAGAACAAAGTCATTATATTGTTGCAACACTGATGTTAGTATTATGATAAAACTCAGAAAAGAGGCCCCTAACCTAAAGGCCCCATTACAGATAAACTTACATATGTAATTCATCTTTATTTTTTTCATATTCTTTATAAATAACATATTCTAATACAGTGTAACACTTTTAATTAAAAGCAAGTGATTTCTAATAAGGAGCCTTCACAAACTGCTTCATCAAACCCAACTTAATATGTAGTGGCAACATAAGCACTGTTTTAAGATTAACAAGAGGTTGCCACATTTCTAGTTCCTACATTTTATTCTTTATTTTTTAGTGGTCTGAGATTGCCCTACTAGCCCGAAAACACAGAAAACATTGAAATTTAATAAATCCATCCTGCAGACCAAGCAAAAAAACCATAATATAAAGCTCTATTGAAGATGGCAAATCTTGAATAAAGCTTTATATTATGATCTACCATTTTGAATAAATCTTACTCTTTCCCATAATCAAGAATAGCTCTATTCAAAATCTACTGATAGCAGGTCTTGAATAGAGCATATGCTTTCTCATATATCAATGATAATTATCTTCTTTAATATCAACATTTTAAAAATTAATTATATTGAGTTTATATCTTAATTCAACCTAAAAACTGTTTAATCAAATGAAAAATACAGTTTTTGATCTAATATATAATAAATATAACGCAATAGTTATAGTATTTTGTAACATTTTTTTTCATGCGAAGGGTAACATAGGGTAACGATAGGGTAAACACAAGGGTAACGATAGGGAACATTTCAACACCCTCCCTGATGTAACTTATAAAAAGTCAAAACGTATATTATCGAACTATTAAGATCAACATTTAGATATAATAAATCTAGATATACAAACAAACTCATATTAAAAAAACTTTCCTCGAGAAATCCATTTATTCAGATTTTCAATTCAAATTCACCTAAAATATCCTAAAAGAACCTAATTTTGTAGAGTTTAATAACGTTTGTATGAAATATTTAGAATTAAAAAAAAAAATTATTATAAACATTATTATATAACAATCTCAATGGGGGAGAGAGCTCCATTTGTTGATTACTTGTAAAGAAAAAAAGTTTTGACTAGATGCAAAATTGCAAGTTGAACTTTTTATTCCTAAATATGACCTCTTGTAAAAGATTTATTAATGGTTTTTAGAAAGATTGTTTCACATTATTAATAGTTGTTAATCTATTTGATATTAGCCTGCCTTTCATGGTTGTCATTTTAATTTTTAATAACCCATGATGATATGGAAAGTATGTACTCATTGAATTAATTAAGTACTCACTAAATTAATTTTTTAAATTAAGTACTCATTAAATTAATTTTTTAAATTAATTAAGTACTCATTAAGTTAATTTTTTTATCTACATATTTGCAAATCAAATAAAATTTCAAATCTTATAAAATTTAGTTTTGTTCCTCTTTCAACTATTTATAAAAAAGTATTGAGCTATCTTCAAAAGAATAGTAATATTTTTTTATATTTTTTTAAAGTATTTTAATGGGCAATATTTAATCAAAATGAGAGGGTTGTTAATTTTATTAAGCTAAAAGGGACATAAATTTTATAAATTTCGAATAATAAAATCTAATTAGATAAATTGAAAAATTGTAGATAAATTTAGCATAAGATAGTGAAAATAAATATTTTATTAATTCATTTCTTTTACGTTTGGAGGAGGTGAGCATGCAGGGGTACTTTTGTTACCAAGTTATAATTACCGAAATTTTTTGCAAAATATTTCGGTAACACACACACACATGGCATATATATATATATATATATATATATATATATATATATATATATATATATATATATATATATATATATATATATATATATATATATTTATATATATATATATATATATATTTTTATATATATATATATATATATATATATATATATATATATATATATATATATATATATATATATATATTATATATACATATATATATACATACATATATACATACATATATGACAATATTTCATAATCTGCAGTTTTTATAGCTTTTATGTTTAGTAAATATCTTTGTATAACCATGTGTTTATGTTTAGTAATACATTTTTTGCTGTATTGTATTATAATCAGCAAAAGATTTATAATTTATAAATGTAATATTATAATTATATTATATTTTTTTTATTTATGTATAGTTAATAATTTTATTTTTAATTATAATATTAAAAATAATAATCTGTAATTTCTACAATTTGTATTAAGTGCATTAATCTAATTGAAACTAATTAAGAAATAAAATATTGTATTTTAAAATATATAACTAAACCTTGTTTTCAAATAAATAATAAATAAAATGGGAAAGTTGCTAAATCCCTTAAAAGTAGAACTCGCTGCACAAATTCTTGGTTTGCAGGACTACCAAATGATCTTCTTGTGAACTTCCAATTGCTAATTGTGATGACTGGTATAATAAGAACTTCTTCATCGAGTTTTAAATTTAAATAAAATTTTTATCTACTTACTTTAAATTTTTTTCATATTTATTCCAAAATGTAAATATTATTTTACAACTTAATTAAATCATTTCTTAAGACTGGTTAGATGTGACATTAAAGATTGTTTAAAAAAGCATATAATATGCAATTGTGATGAAGAAAAAAAGATATTTAGCAACTAAATTTTAAGACTATAAAAATCAATTTTTTAAGGACATTTATTGCAACAAAAAATAGTTTATTAGTTGTGTTTACTATTTTTTTAATTTAGGTATCAGTGAATGAAAGGGAGTACCTAATAGACCAAAGAGCTAAAAAGGGTGGAAAAGAGTAATTCCAGATTGGCAAAAATGATCAAAAAGAACTAATCAAATTAAAGAATAAACAAGAAATTGGAACATTGTATAAACAAAAGCCTTGTGTGTTAAGTCTTGAAGAATCAAATTTAGTGGTAAATAGGCATATGTTTTTTTTTATTAGTGATTCATAATTACAATTAAATATTTAGAAAGAAGTGTCTTAAATTAGTACCTAAATTGGTTTAACCAGTGCTATTGGGCAAGCACAACTGATATCTGATATATATATATATATATATATATATATATATATATATATATATATATATATATATATATATATATATATATATATATATATATATATATATATATATATATACTTGTAAGTATATTGTTTGATTCAAATATATTTAATTTAGTGTGATGATCCTTGTTCTGATGATAATGATTGTCATGACGGTGAAAGTAACAATGATCCAGATTTTTATGGAGATGTCTATTTTATATAACTACAAACACTTGCCTAACTTTGCAAAAGCAGTAATACGTTATGGAATTAGTAATGCCGCTGCTCATTTAGGTACAGGATTCCTCATTGATTATGGGATAGTAACAGCTGCTGAAAAAACTAATATCATTACAGAAAAGAAAGTTTTTAGTGAGAAGTTTAGAATAGGAGAACAACTTGACATTGACCATAGTAAAGAGGTTTTTCAATTAAAAGTTAGTGATAAAAAAGATAAAGAAACGCTTGTTCACAAAATTGCTTACAGTTTAGAAGGTGAGCCAATTATAATACCTGGAGAAGCACATCTCACATTTACTGCGGAAAGTGGAACAAAGACAAGAAAATATCTAACATATAAAATTATTACAAGTGGAACTGGAGTTTCCAAAGTAAATGCAACTAAAGAAGTTCTAAATGAGTTTAACAGCACCAAAACTCTTCAAGTTGTGATTCTTGACAATACAAGTTCAAATATTGTTACAGACAATCGATACTCCCCATCCCATTACCTTTTACAGTTTTCTAACATTTATAATATTAGGAAATACCAAGGAACAGAATGGCTACTTTAAATACATGCTTTTTTAAAGAAATAATTATTTGAATGCAATAAAACATTGCATTAAAATTTAGAATTTAAAAAATTTTAATTATAGTACTTTTTTAAGTATTTTAAAATCATCTATTATGACACTAATATAATACAAGTCATATATTGTAGATTGTAGTAGATTGAATAACCTGAACTGAATGTAAAATAAACAAAAGTTTTCTATAAAATCAACAACATAAAAGTTTAATAATTATACTTACATTAAAAATAAGAGTACAATAAAGCCAAAAAAACATGCAGCAGCATCAATTATACGAAGAAAGTATCCCAAATCATCAAGTATTTGTTTGTTGAATTTATAATCAATTTCATATTGATATTGCTATATTATAAAAACAAAAATTTCAGACAATATTGCATTTAATAAACGGATGTTTTATAAAAAAAAGAAAGCACCAAAAAAGCAGGAATTAAAACACCCTAAATTTTAATTGTTAATTTGTTAAAAAATATTTTATCTTGTTGGGTAAAAGTATGTTGATATTGCTTGCATGATGATGCATTATATTGCAAAATATATTTGCTATTTTTTTTTTTTTTAATGCAATAGCTCATTTTGTTTTGTGTTATTATATTATTTAATTGCCAATAAAAATATTTAAATATAAAATTTCAGTATTTTAAGTTTATCTTTTGTTTAAATAATTTTGATAATATTTTTCTCTTATTTTTTACAGATATAACTATCTATAAAAGAAAAAACCAACACCGAAACATAGGTAACTTTTGACGTTAATAGAAAAACTTTTTTCCAAAAATATCATACTAAAAGTTGTCTTTTTAATCAAGTTTAGGGTGCTTAGTTTTAATAACTGCCAAACACTCAT
This sequence comes from Hydra vulgaris, assembly GCF_038396675.1. Lineage (NCBI taxonomy): Eukaryota > Metazoa > Cnidaria > Hydrozoa > Anthoathecata > Hydridae > Hydra > Hydra vulgaris. Next base: position 43,626,430 of record NC_088930.1, on the reverse strand, counting down.
TATATAATTAGTCTCCAAATCCAAATCAACATTCCCCAATGCCTAAAAAAAATAACTGACTATTTAGTCTGCTTTATGAAAAGCTAATAGTATCGTTTTTATACATTACCTATTATGTTAAGTTTGAAATGTAAAGATGTATTGTTTATTAGTAGTAATTAGGCATTTACTTGGGCTATTAAACAGTGTTCTGAGTACTATCTATGCTTTGAGTCAAGTTCTTCAATCAAATTTAAAAATAAATAAAGTACCAAAAACTATAAAACACAATAAACCATCATCATCACCAAGGTCTCTAAACCTATCATTCACTAAAATTCGTGGTCTTCGAAGTAACTTATCTTCGCTTGAATCTTATCTCTTGCAAAGTTCACCAGACCTACTTGCTCTTTGTGAGACTAATTTGAGTTCAGCTGTCTCATCTTGCGATCTTAGTGTTGATGGTTATCTTCCTTTAATTTGTAAAGACTCAAATAGTCACATGCTTGGCCTAGGCATTTACATTCGTAAGAATTCACCCATTTGTCGTGAAACTAGGTTTGAATCCACAGACTATTCTTTTATATACTTTCATTTGGCACCACTTTATTGCCTTTCTCTTTGTTTTATATCGCTCTCCTTCATCTCAAGACTGCACTCTTTTTGATAATATTTCTGATCATATTGACCAAGCCCTCTCTCTTTATCCATCAGCTAATATAGTTGTTGTTAGTGACTTTAATGCTCACCACTCTGAATGGCTTAACTCTAGTTTCAGTGATTTTGCAGGCATTAAAACCCACAACTTCTGCCTTTCTCAATCCCTAACTCAAATAGTCAACTTTCCAACTCGCTTTCCAGACAACCTGAATCATTTACCTTCTCTACTCGACTTATGTCTTGTTTCTGATCCTAGTCAGTGCTCAGTTTCTCCACATTCACCCTTAGGTGTTTCAGATCACAGTTTGATCTGTCTAAAACTAATATCTCATTCTTCTTCGACACCTGAATTCCCTTATTATCGTACCTCTTACGCCTACAGTAAAGCTGACTGGGATTCTTTCCGCGATTTTCTACGTGATGGACCTTGGGTAGAAATCTTTCGTCTTCCTGTCAACAATAGCGCTTCTAAGATAACTTAGTGGATTCAGGCTGGCATGGAATCTTTTGTCCCCTCTCAACAATTCCATATCAAGCCTCATTCTCCTCTATGGTTTTCCTCACACTGTGCTGCTGCTATTGCCAATCGAAACCATTACTCCCATATCTATCAGCAAAACAATTCTCCATTATACAGAAATCTGTTTATTACTGATAGAAACCATTATCAAAAGGTTTTGTCTAATGCCAAAGCCCGCTATTCTCTGGCCGTGAAATCTCTTACCTTATCTCAAAAATTAGGCTCTTGTGACTTCTGGAAAATCTTTAATAGTATTAATAATAAGGGAAAATCTTTAATTCCACCTCTCTTGTATGGTTCAGACTTTGTCACCTTACCTAAAGACAAAGCTGAATTGTTTGCTAAAAACTTTTCATCAATTTTTTCTCTTGATTCCACTAGTTGCGTTCTACCTGATATTGCCAACAAACAGGTTGATCCATTGCTTGACATTCATATCACTCCACCATTGTTTGCTGATGATACTACCATTAACTCTTGTCGAGATAAGAAACCAACACTCTCTGATTGCTTGGAGGGGGCATTTGAGCTTGAAAAGAATCTCACTACTGCTACAGCAGTGGCTGGTGAACTTCAATACAGATTAAACTCAATTTTTTTCAGCTAATCGTTATCGCAATAATTTAGATCTTCCTATATTTATGAAGGGTGATGTACTCAATGAGTCATCTACTCTTCATCTTCTAGGATTAACTCTTACTAATCTTTCTTGCAAAATTAGCATCTGCTAAGGTTGCATCTCTTGCAAGGTTACAAAATTAGCATCTGCTAAGGTTGCATCTCTTTATCGAGCTCGACACTTTCTTACTTCGGATTATATTCTTTATCTCTATAAATCTCAAATCTAGTCTTGTATGGAATACTGTTGCCATATCTGGGGTGGTTCTTCTAATGATGCCCTTTCTCTTTTAGACAAGGTGCAAAAACGCATTGTAAACATAGTTGGACCTGCTCTTGCAGTTAACCTCAAACCACTATTACATCGTCATAATGTTGCTTCTCTTTCTCTTTTCTACAAATACTATAATGGGCACTGCTCTAAAGAGCTAGTGTCTCTTGTGCCATCTACTAAAATTCATTCTCGTGTTACTCATCATTCAATTAAGTCTTTTTTCTGTGACTGTTCCTAAGTGCTTCAAAAACGCGTATTTGTCTAGTTTTTTTCGTCGAACATCAGTTCTTTGGAATTCGCTTCCTTCATCTTGCTTTCCTGATTCATATAATTTGCAATCCATTAAGTCGCCCGTCAATCATTATCTTGCTCTACAATCTTCATCTTTTCTCTTTCAGTAACTTCCAACTTTAATTAGTGGTTGCTTGCAGCCTTTTTGGAAGCAAAGATGTTTAAAAAAAAAATAAGTATACAGCAAACTTCCAGTTTCGACATAAAATTCTTTACACAAGCTGTGTGTTAATATTTTGACACTGGCTACCCATTTACTTAGTAACAATATTACTTACTTGATAGTAAATTTGACAAAGAGCTATAAAAGTTTTTACTGCTTATAAAAAATCTTTTATATTATCTTATTGTAATAGAATGCAGACACTTTAAGAATAATTACAACAATTAAAAATTCGACAATAAAAGTGAATATTATATTAAAGTAATTAATATATAAAATATATAATTTATTACATAAAATAAAAACTATTATGCAATAATTTAGAGTGTAATAATTTTATGCTTTATCAGTTGAATAATTTATATCAATATAATATAGAGTGTAATAAATTCAAACTTATCATTTAGTCAAGTCTAATCAAAAAATTTATTTATTTTTTTATAAAAATGACTTTGCGTTTTTCATTTTAGTTACAACAATAATTCTTTTCTTTTATAAACAACTAAAAAAATATTTTTTCTACTAATTTTATTATAATTATACAATATTTATACTAACATATATAATACTAAAATTCTGCTCTACTAAAAACAAAACAATTGTTGCAGTATAAAATAATTTATATTATAAAGTCTACAAGCTGTTAACAAGTACAGCAGTCTCAAGCATACAAAAAATATATATGCTATAAATACAAATGTTGATAAATATATGTTAATGAATAATGTGTTATAAATACATATAAAAATATATGTTATTAATGCAATATATTTGTTATTAATACATACATCAGCAAGCATCCAATCTCAAGCACTACAAAAAAAATCGGTTGTAACACAAAAAAAAATAAACCATCACATTTTGTATGCAAAAAAAGTCAACTTTAAACTCAAACTTTGTTTTTATTTGAATCATTTTTTTTATATGAAAAAAATTATACTTAATGCAAGAGCCATAAAATGCTCCCAAAAACCATGTGTATATATATATATATATATATATATATATATATATATATATATATATATATATATCCACCGAAGCCTACATATATATATATATATATATATATATATATATATATATATATATATATATATATATATATATATATATATATTCAATATTATATTATATATATATATATATATATATATATATATATATATATATATATATATATATATATATATATATATAAATATAGCTTCCTTCCAGGTAAAACCACCATGGATGCAATCACATGTATCATAGAAGACAGGTATCTTGCTAAAGACAAATTGAAAAATTTAGTTGCAATATTCTTTGACTTTGCTAAAGCTTTTGACGTAGTTGATCACGAGCTTCTTCTTACTAAATTATCGATAAACTTCCCTAAATGGCTTATTTCCTAGATTGCAATGAACCTACAGACCAAATATCAGCAAACTTATTTAAACGGCATAGCAACAGAATGGCGACCAGTGGAAGCTGGAGTCATCCAAGGCAGTGCACTCAGACCTATACTCTTTATACTCTTCATACTTGATATAAACGATATATTTGACTGCAATACTGAACTATACAAACTTGCTGGTGACATCCTTGTATTCATTTTGGAAACCTAGCCTAGTTAACCCTACCACAGGAAATTTGCAACAAAGTTAATAACTAGTACATCAAAAGCAAATTGTTATTAAACATAACAAAATGTGAAACTATGAGCATACCTAGTAACAACCTTGTATATGCCTACCACCAAATGTTTCCATCAATTCCAAATCTCTTGAATATGTAACATCATATAAATACCTGAGATTGGATTTAAATAAAGAAATAAACACCCACCAACAATAGCAGCGGATCAAGCCCAAATTTTCCTCAGCTAAGTACCTAATTAGATGTCTAAAAAAACTAGGCTTTTATAGCAAAATATAAGTAACAATATACCAAAATATTGGACTTGGTCAATTGATCTAAAGTACACCGTTACTGTGTGTAAGCAGTATTGAAATGATACGAAATGCATAAATGGAAATAAATCTAAAAACGCTAAAACTATAGGTATTAGTCCAAAAATCACAAGGACAAAATATAGCATCGAAAACACTAATACATACATTGACAATATATGTATAAAAATTCTAAAATGAATTTTAAGAAACCCAATTCATCCGCTACACATAAAGACAAAAAATAATTCTAAAGTAACAAGACAGAATGTCAACTCTGGGTTCAAGATAGCCACTGCAAAAAGAACATACAAAAATAGCTTTACCCAATGACCATTGCGTCTTATAAGAGATGAGAAACATAATTTGTACACTAGTTAATCAACTGTGTGCATATATATGTATGTATGTATGTATGTATGTATGTAAAAATTATGTAATTTCTAAATTTTTAGGCCATTGAATTTAAATAAAGATCTTTATAAGTAAATGTTGAAAGAAATGTTTTAAGCAATTTAAAAAATTTTTAGGCAAAAACATTTGTGTAAAATATAAATGTCGAAAGCATTCATTTAGGCAGAAACCTTTTTTATTTGGAATATTCAAATTATTTTTTAATATCATTTGTGACGCTTATTCAGAAAATATTAGGTCATAAAAAAAAGCATTTAACTGCAACTAAGAACTTTTTAAAGAAACAAATTTAAAAAAAAAAAATTTTTTAATGACTTATTAAAAAATATATAAAATAATTAATTAAATAAGATTTTAAAAATCTAAATTTAGTTTTGAAGAAATGTAAAATAGTAAAACATGTAAAACTTAGTTTCAAGTGAATGTAAAAGAGCTTTGCAATTTTTATTAAAGAAGTTTGTTTCCCATCGTTTGCTAACTAATTCATAACATAAAATATAAGTTTCTCCATCATAGATTATTATAGATTATTATACGCAAAGAAAATTTAAAACTTTTTTTCTTATAAAAATGGAGAAGTGCTTTTGAAAAGAAAATTCTTTTCACAAATGTATTGTTTGTTCTATTAATTCAATATTGTATAAAGTCCTTTTTTTTTAAAAAGATTATGTTAAGTATAAGATTGTTTAAATAATAATTTTTGGTAAATAAGTTTAATGAATTTTTACCGCAGTTTAAAATAAAAATTACTTACAACCAGATACTTTAAAATACTTTCAAAATCTAAATAGTTTTCAAGGTCTTGTAACAAATAAGATAATAATAATTACAACACATCAAAAGCAAAGGGTTTTGAATATTTACAAATTGTTTTTTTATATTTGTCAATACTTTGTTGTTGTTAAAAAGAGCGCACATTTTTTTGATAAAAAATGGTAACACTCAATTGTGTCTCACTCAAGTGAAAAACCTTATGGCGTATATATTGACATGCGCTTTATCTGAAAGTAAAAAAGTTAATGTTATCAATAGTTTAATATATCACTTTTATTTACACAAATTATTTCTAGTTTACACTTCTCTCTATGATGAAAAATAATTAAAATAGGTGAGAGATCTGCTGAATACAAAATTTTTTATAAAATATAGTAACAGGCAACTCAAGAAAATTTTAAGCTACCAAAATTAATGAACTTGTTACTTTCAATTACCCTTCTGGCAACCAACAAAAACTCCAAGTGTACACCCCTGGGTATATATATATATATATATATATATATATATATATATATATATATATATATATATATATATATATATATATATATATATATATATATATATACATATATATATACATATATATATATATATATATATATATATATATATATATATATATATATATATATATATATATATATATATATTTTGTTTGTTTTTTCTTTATCTTTAATAACAAATCACATAACTGGATGTATATTTTAAAACTATAAAAATTTAATATGCATTTATTAATTAATAATAAATCAATAGTAATTAAAAAGTTAAAACTTTTGTAAATTATATAACTTTATGTTATTGTATACTTGTAAAGTTTTGTTTATTTTATTAGAATTTATATTTATAATACTACTTTAGGTAACCAAAATGATTTAAGGTTCTTAAATAAATCGTATTTTAGTTTGTTTTTTCTAAGCTATTGAAAGCTTGACAACAAAAAAGAAAATTCAATATACCCATTTTGATATTATTCCTGCTTCATAAAACACCGAAAATTCTCTACTGGTCTTCTCCTCATCAGTAATTTTGAAACAGTAAGAAGCATAATCAACTTTTCCAAATGTTCCATTTTTACACAAAACAGGTATTACACCTAAAAAAAACCAAATAAAACATTAATACACCTAAAACAAACTGTTCTAAGACGTAGAATTACCTTTGAGGAATAACCTCCTTAACTATAGAAGGCCTTAGGGAGCCAGATTATTTAAAAAAACAACAGTTATTACACCAAAAAATAGCATTAATGAAATTTTTATACATTCTGCTTTTTTATTACAAGGTAAAAAGAAACATTAAATTCTGCGCCAACTGTTGAAGTATTATTGTTATTTTGAATTTTTATACAAAAAATCATTCTCTATCATTTGTTAACAAATAACGAGACACTACATAGTTTTTTCATGTTTTTGATGGAAACAAAATTATGTTTAGCTCAATATATATTTAAATTCAATTTACAAATACATCAACTGCAAAAAAGATTTTATAGAAAAAAAAAATAATAACAGAAAAACAAAGCAATTAAAAATTTAGTTTATCTTGAGAAGAATTTATTACTAGTTTTGTTATTTTGTTATTAATGTAATTTATTTAATTTTTGATTTAGGTGCCCCGAGAAGACTTAATAGTCTAGTCACAGAGCTAGGAAGTTCAAGCCTCCTTCCTTACAGATGGCATAAAGTATACCCAGAGCTTGCTTTGAACCCTTTGAATAATTTCAATTTCCTGCATTTATTTTTATGAAAAAAAATGCTTGTGAGTATTTCAAGTTATCATAATTTTGTTATCATCTAGGACACCTTTACTATTGAGTTCCTTAAAAAACCTGAAGCTGTTTTTTTCTAGCGATAGATGCTTTTTTAAGAAATTTGATTTGGTTGGATCATTAATGATTCAGTAGAACCCGTTGTAATACACTTTTTAATTTAATATCACAACGTCATCTTCTTTTAAAATTGTAGATTAATCTTACTTCTGAATACACAATATAACAACATTTTTGCTTATGTTAACTCTTTTAAGTTTCTTACATAATTTTGTTATGCTGATTTCAGTAGTACCATTGGTTTTGCTCTACCATCAAGATTTTCTGAGAAAAAGCATAAAGCATATTTCGGAGTTTTCATATATGTGTAATGCATTTTTAACATTATATATATATATATATATATATATATATGTATGTATGTATGTATGTATGTATGTATGTATGTATATATATATATATATATATATATGTATGTATGTATGTATGTATGTATGTATGTATGTATGTATGTATGTATGTATGTATGTATGTATGTATGTATGTATGTATGTATGTATATATATATATATGTATGTATGTATGTATGTATATATATATATATATATATATATATATATATATATATATATATATATATATATATATATATATATATGTATGTATGTATGTATGTATGTATGTATGTATATATATGCTGATTTTAACTAATTCTTTCTGCTAAGCCTGGCTCGTGGATTTGTTTTTCACTCTGGCGAGCCACTGTCACTTTGTTTATTTTGTGTCTTTTTTCTATAATACCACTTTTAACATTACTTTTCCTTATTCTAGTTTTTTAGGTATTCAATTGTCATTTCCTTTGTTATTGTTTATGTCTACTTATGTTGATTTAAAGCAATTTTTAGTAAATATTAGCACATCTTGGGTACAATTTTTTTAAATGCTACTGAGACACTGATTTAACTATATTCTTTTGTTTAATTTCAGGCTAACTAATTACAACTGTTATATGAAGTGGTGAATATGTCTAGTAGTTCCAGCAAGCTTTGTCCTGACTCATTCATATATGGTTATGTTTGTGGTTACTATATTATTCTAACACAAACCAAACATAAGATTGTCAGTGGTGCAAAATTCTTTACTGCATATCATGCTTATTTTGGCATGGTTATGGGAGATCAGGAGCTGCATATCATTCTGATAAAGACACACCGGATGAACTCTGTGATGACTGTGCATTGAGGAAACCTAATGATTAACCTTATTTCCTTAACTAACAAGAACTGGATGACTTAGTACGAGATTTAGGTCTCATTAAATCAAATGCAGAACTTCTGACATCACATTTGAAAGAATGGAATTTATTAGATCCAAGCTGCAGAACCTTTAATTGCTGGAAAAGACATGTAACATTTGCATCCTTTATGTAGTATCACAATCACTGTGCTTCTGTTATGATGTTTGTGGTCTTTGATGACATTGTAATTGTTCACAATCCTGAAGAGCAGAGGTTATTCATTGACAGTTCAACAAGAAGTCTAAAGGCAGTTTTGCTCCATAACACCGATTTTTTTGATCCTAGTAGCTCATTCTGTTCATCTAAAGGAAGACTACAAGAAAAGTGAAATTGTTGCTTGAGAAAATCAACTAGAACAGTTACAAGTGGGATGTATGTGGAGACTTTAAGATGCTAGCGTTTCTTCTTGGTCTATATGGAGGAAACAAAAAAGTATTCATGTTTTCTTTGTTTATGGGATAGCAGGGCTGCGAAGCAGCACTTCGTGACACATGAGTGGCCAGTTAGAGAATATTTACAGCGTGGTTTGCACAATGTTATTAATCAACCCATGATACCTGTTAGTGCTGAAGATGCTGGAACGCTGCTAGTGCAATCTAGCAGCGTTCCAGCATAAGTTAGAGCTAGTGGAAATCTTAACTTTATGGTACGCAGATATGAAATGCAAAATGTCAATAAAGCTGTATTACCTGCATTCACACTCAGAATTTATCAGACCAAATTTGGGTGGTGTGAGTAAAGAGCATGGAGAACGTTTTAATCAGGATATCTATGCAATGGAGAAAAGATACCAGAGCAAATGGAATGCAGCTATGATGGGTGAATATATCTGGTGTTTGATTTGCGATGACGAAAAACTTCATAAAAGAAACCATGTTCTACTGTTCCCTTCTGTTGTTATTGGAGATTTGAGAGACTATTACATTAGAACATAATATAACATTATGTAATATATGTATGTAAAATGATGTAAAATGATGCATTGTAACAACATAACATTTTTGAACCAGTAAATGTTACATGTTCACTAAAGTTGTATCTCATGCAATATGATTAATGTAAATTATATGTTTATTTGAATTTTCGGTTTTATAATCAAAGGGTTGATGCAATAAAATAAAAATGTCATATTCAGACTCAGCATGCTCAAATTAAATAGAAAACATCAAAAAATTTTAATAAACATAAATTTTTGTTACATTGTGATATTAACATACTTTGTGCTAAAAAACTAAATTTAGAAACATACATGTTAGTTAGTGGTAAAGCCCCAGGCTGGAAACACAAATTTAAGATGAGGTTGCACAAAGGTAGTATACAAAATTTTCCACTTTTACAATCTTTACTTTCAAAATTATTTTAACAATGCTAAGTAATTTGAAGCTTTGTTAATATTTGTGTTTGATGTTTTTACCTGGTATCAAGTTATACAAAAATACCTAGATCATACCATTTACATTTATACTGTATTTTTAATAACTCCATGAAGAATTTTTTGATTTCCAAATCTTGTCAACATTTTTTGCAGTTAGGATTCAAATCTAATCATTCTACAACCATGATATCAAGCTCAATATGGATAAGCAATATAAAGGAGCACAGGATTGAATTCAACAAACTAATGAAAAGACGCATTTCATACCATGTCTTGCTAATAATTTACTTCTATGTGATGCAGCTGCTTGTAAAATTTAATTAAAAACTGTTTTTTGAATTATTCAGATAATGAAATAAATACTTGCTGAATTTTTAGATTCAACTAAGCATTAGCCAACAGTAACTAAACATGTAAAAATAATAATAAAACCATAAAGTTCGACAAGATCGGAACCACATATCAATTCAGTAAAAGCATTGCATTTTTTACCTACTCTATGCAATCCTCTTAACACTTTTTCAGACTGTTCACTAGTGTCCGAAACAATTAACTTATTAGAGAATATTCAAAAACTACATAATTTCTATTTTAGCTTGGTCAAATGTTTAAAGTATTATTAATAAAATGAATACATTATTACAATAGAAAGATTTGTGGACAACGCAGAGGAGGAAATGACAGATTTTACGGAGTTAACAGAAAAGTGAACAATTATTTAAAATAACTAAAACTCATGTATATTGTGATTATTAAAATTAAGTTCTTTTTTTCTGTTTATTATCTTCAAACATTTTATTTCGACCTAAAAATACCTAGAGCTGAAATTCAAGAAGCCTGTAAGTATTAAATTTTATTTATATGTGTGGGCCCCCAAAAATAATATTCAATAGAAGTAGAAAACCTCTAGAAGCTTGGGTGCAGTATTAATTAAAGCCATGATGGCAAGGTACACATCCAGCATTCAAACTCAGTTTAAAAATAAGAACTCATCAAGAAAATAAGAAAAATTCAAAAAGAATGTTTCATACTGTTTTAGAGAGCTTTCATTACATTCATTGAATGATGTGAAAGATATGTAAGAAGAACATTGACTGAGGGTTTGGGTTGGGGAAGCAATAGGAATGATAAATAAATCCCTGGTATAAACATTATTACTAATATAAGTACTTAAAAACTAGATTAACACATGTAGAAACTCAAAAACAAAACTGTTCACAGGGAACACAGAAGCATTTTTTGAGATTAGTAATACTAGGAGATGTAGAAAAATTCAAAACTTTTTTCAAAACCTTTTTATGCTAATATCAGATGAGAATACTTCACAAAAAAAAATAACAATAATCAAAGCCTGAAA
>NC_088930.1:43567500-43610000 GCF_038396675.1 Hydra vulgaris | reverse complement strand
GTCGAATACGTTACCGTTCATAAATATAGGAAGATCTAAATTGTTGCAATAAAAATTGGTTGAAAAAAAACTAAGTTTAATCTGAATTATAGTTCACCAGCTACTGTAAGCCCCGTGCTGTAGCAGTAGTGAGATCCTTTTCAAGCTCAAATGCCCCATCTAAGGAATCAGTGAGTGTTGGCTCTTTATCACGACGAGATTAAATGGTAGTATCACCAGCAAACAATGCCACTTTAGATATGAGAATATCTGGAATATCGTTAATGTAAATTAAAAAGAGTATATGGCCAAGGATAGAACCTTTAGGAACCCCTTAAGTTACAGATAAAGAAGAAAAAAGCTGTCCATCGAGGACAACTTTTACACTATGATTGGAAAGGAAAGATTCAATAATCTTAAAGATGTTTCCAGACACACCATAAAAAGAAAGCTTATGGAGAAGACAAACATGCCAAACTATATCAAAAGCTTTAGAAATATTAGGAACGATGGCCTTAAACTCTCCACCTTTATCTAATGCACAATAAAACCAATCGGTTTTTACTGTTAGCAAATCAGCTGCAGAACGAGAAGATCAAAATCCATATTGGTGATCAGATAGTAAGTTGTTAGATTCAAGATGAGAAATTAAGTGTTTGTTAATCAAAGATTCAAAAACCTTGCTTATGATAGAAAGAAGACTAATGGGACGGCAGTTAGATGAATCGGATTGCTCTCCAGAATTTTTAAAGATAGGGACAACAGATGCCGCTTTCCAGTAGGCTGGAAAATAAGACTCTGATAAACACTTGTTGAATGGTTTTGAGAGTATAGACGACAGCTCCTGGGAGAACATTTTTGCAAGACTATAACAGGTATGTCGTCCGGACCACAAGCTGTAGAAATGTTGAAGTAGAAAATCACTTTAGATATAGAAGTTGGAGTTATACGAATGTCAAGCAATGGACCAACCTGTTTGTTGGCTATATCGGGTAGAACGCAACTAGTGGAATTAAGAGACAAAATTGATGAAAAGTTTTTAACAAACAGTTCAGCTTTGTCTTTAGGTGAGGTGACAAAGTCTGAACCATACAAGAGAGGTGGAATTAAAGATCTGCCCTTATTATTGATATTATTAAAGATAGTCCAGAAGTCACTAGAGTCTAATTTTTGAGATGAGATTCGAGATTTCATGACCAGAGAGTAGCGGGCTTTGGCGTAAGACGAAACCTTTTTACAATTGTTTCATTCAGTAATAAACGGATTTGTGTTTTTTGGACAATTTTTTTGCTGATAGATATGGGCGTAACGGTTTTGATTGGCAATAGCAGCAGCGCAATGTGAGGAAAACCATGGAGAAGAGTGAGGCTTGACCTGGAATCGTCGAGAGGGAGCAAAAGATAGTAATGTAAGAAGCATATTTGTCCACGAAGTAATGTAAGAAGCACATTTGTTGACAGGAAGACGAAAGGTATCTACCCAAGGGCCATCACAAAGAATACAACGGAATAGAATCCCAGTCAGCTTTAAGGTAGTTGTAAAAGGTATAATAATAGGGGGAATCAGATGATGAAAAAGAATGAGATATTAGTTTTAGAGCGATCAAACTGTGATCAGAAGCACCTAAAGGTGTTGGTGGAAAAACTGAGTACTGACTTGGATCAGAAACAAGACAAAAGTCATGTAGAGAAGGTAAATAATTTGGGTAGTCTGGAAAGCAAGCTAGAAAGTTGACTATTTAAGTAAGGTTTTGAGAAAGACAAAACCATAAAACTGAGTTTTAGAGCTTTACCCTCATTAGGAGATAATAGAATGAGTTGTCTAGTAATAAAAACAGAGACACAAGCAAAACTCATGCATTGATTCAAGAAGATCCAGCATTCAAAATCCTAAACAGGAAATAGAAGGGGTGCGAGGTTGTTCAACAGATAGAATCTGTTTATCCTTTAGTCTTTGCCTCGGCGGCCTTCTACAAGACAGTAGCAGAATGGATTTAACTTCTTCCTGAGATGAGCAATTTTATTGAGACACTATCTCTAGTCTCTACTCAATCAAGGGCCCCAAGGCAGGGGGTGTTTTAAATCGGAGTTGGCATCTCCTAGCCTTTGCCTAAAAAGGTGTATCCTACAAGGCAGCAGGACATCAAGCAGATTGTACAGGGTTACATTTTACCAGTAGCAGGATAAGCTAACCTGACAGATATTTGCAACATTTTTCCTGACCTATAACGGTTAGCATCATCAGATGTAATTAATATTTTTTCAAGTTGTACCAGTTCGAGCTGCGTTACTGAATATTTAAAATAAGCACCTGTTCGTTCCGCGTTTTGGAAGTTTTCAAAAAACGTCTGGATCGAGTTAAAAAGAAAAAATTGCAGCCTTTCATTCTTGAATAAACTAAGTATAAACATAGTCATAAGAAACAGATAGTCTGGCGGTATTCCTTTGATCAACTCTTTGTTAGCTATTTTTTAGCGTCTAGTTGCAGATTGCACAGAATTTATTTTTGTCAATTGTTTTTCTATAAACTGCTTGTTTAAATTGCATCTTCTTCATCCAATTCTTTAAATACCTAGAGCTAATTGTTCCATTTATGGAAACAGTACCTCTAGGAGGCGTAAGGGAGTTTCAATATTTAAAATTCCTGCATCTAACAATAGTTTTAATACTTCTTGGAGGAAAAATCTAATAGCCATTATTCTTAAAGATCGTATTTAAAAATTACATTTGAAGACTCAAATAGAAAGTAAGTGTCTGTTTATTTGTGAAAAGCATTATCTTTCAGAAAAGATACTTCATAACGATAACAGATAGTCATTAAATCCAGGATCATTACCTATTATATGTCTACAAATTTTTTTTTATGTAATCAATACCTGTACAAAAGGAATCTGCATCTTCAATCGTTGCTAAAAGAAATGCTTCAATGATTTCGAATAGAATTATTACTTTTAAACCTTTATATAAATCATACGAAAAGTTCCTTAAGATCGTATTAGCAAGTTGAAGATTTTTGACACAATCCACTTATGTCCTCCGTATGAAATATATGTTCATGATAGTCTTGCTTTTACCATTTGTGTATATTCTTGGCTCATTCCAGATGATCATTTGATATATACAAAATATAAAAGATAAATGCGACATGTTTCAGCTACAAATCTTATTTCTGTTGTTTCTTCGTTTTGCCTGTGGTCTGTAATAACTGATGTATTTGCATTAAAGTCAAATCTGTATATTAAATATTGTATTTCAAAAAAGTTTGATTTGTTTTCATTTAGGAATGATTTTTCCCCTAAATCAGACAGAGTATTTTTGAACTCAGTCATGTATTATGCTGATTGAGTTAGTGTTATGCTGTTCTCAATGCAAAAGCATTGAAAAAAAAGAAAACATAAGCTTGAAAAAAATGTTGCCAATGCGTGTATTCCTGATAAATTAAATGCACCAATTAAATTTACATGTTCATTTCGTCTGAAGCTTACATTACAGAGTGTTTGTCTGGAAAATAAAGAATTAAAAAAGGAATTGCCTTAGATGAAGCTGGAGATTGAAAATTTATCAGTAGCTATAAGTAAAGGTATTGAAAGTAATTTAGTTCAAACAATGGCAGAAGTTGATAAAAGCAAGATTTCTCCGTTTATGAGCCTGTTTCGGAAAAGCACAGCAAAAATATTTAAAAGCTCAAAGCAAGGGATTCACTATCATCCAGCAATTAATCGTTACTGTTTGGGATTAGCTGCAAAATCACCAGCTCCTTATGAAGCAGTAGGATTAAATGAAAAAAATAATTCTGGTTTCTTAGGTTTACCTAGTTGTCGGCGAATGCGTGACTATAAAAATTATGTTAGGTCAAAGTTAGGTTTCAAATAAAAATATAATCAAAGAATTAAAAAATAAAGTCGAACATTTTTCAGCTCAAGAAAAGTTTATTGTCCTAGTTCTTGATGAAATGAAAGTTCAAGAAATAGTTTTGTTGATTTGGGCAATCCTACTGTTAATTTTGCAACATTACAACTGGCAGACAAACTTGCTTCTCGTGTATTAGTTTTCTTAATAAGAAGTATTGTAAATCCTTTAAATTACAATTTTGCAAACTTTACTACTATAAATATTACATCAGTGCAATTATTTTCTCTATTTTGTAAAGCTGTTGGCATTTTAGAAATCTCAGTTGGTTTAAAAGTAGTAGCAGTTACTTGTGATGGAGCATCATCGAATAGAAAATTTTTTAAAATGCATTTTAATCTGACGGAGAAAGAAGATAATAATAGTCATGTTGATGTGACTTACCGCACTGATAATTCAATTGCTGATGATGACGATAAAAGGTTTATATGTTTTATTTCTGATGTCCCTCATTTAATTAAAACAATAAGGAACAGCCTTTCTAATTCTGGAGCTGGTAAAAGCAATCGTTATATGTGGAATCAGGTTCAACATGTTTTATGGTCTCATTTAACTGATTCGTTTTATGAAGATTTAAAATGTCAACTGCATGCATGTCCAAAGCTAACCATTTTAATGGTTAGCTTTGGACATGCTTTGGACATGCTTTATTTTGATGTGCTTAAAAGCACATCAAAATAACTCCAATTTTAGCTATGAATGTTCATTTAGCTGCACAAGTTTTAAGTAACCCATGTAGTACTGCACAAGAAATCTATGCACCATCTGATACTGCTGGAACTGCACAGCTTTGAAAATCTTATACATATATATGTATATATATACATATATATATATATATATATACATATATATATATATATATATATATATATATATATATATATATATATATATATATATATATATATATATATATATATATATATATATATATATAATATATAATATATTTTAAATTTAAACAATATCACCTATTTATTATATATTCTTTTAATTTTTCGTTGCTATAGTTTTTCCTTTTTTTGTCTCAACAGTATTTTTTTTTATGATATATATATATATATATATATATATATATATATATATATATATATATATATATATATATATATATATACTCATCTAATTTTAGTTTTCTACCGTACAGGGTAGAAAACAATATAATGATCATTGGGCACAATGAAATATTGAACAATGTGTACAATAAAATATTGAAAAACATTACTAACCATGCCGTGGTTACGGTGACTCATTATTATTGGAAAATAAATAATAATTATAATTAACAGTTATTTTTCCCATAATAACGAGTCACTTTAACTACGCTTTGGTTGATAATGCATTTTTATTATAATTATTGAAATGCAAAAAATTAAGGTCAATTTTTTTTAGATGTTGTACTCAACGGCGAAGACGATTAGCTCGCAAATGATAATTGCGTGTTTGACCAATCTGATTTGTTTGATAAATAAAGTTCAATTTTTTAAAATATTACTTTATTTAAAAAATATAATTTTGTTTTCATACTTGCGTGTAATATTTTAATTGCTTAATCCTGTTTTTCATAGATGTTTTACAAGTCTTACTATATCATTCCGATGTAAGTTTGGATGTGAAGATTTAAAAAGCTTTCAAAAGCACTAGGATTTAGTTTGCCTTCCGATCTAAAAGTAGTGCTTTTGAATGTAAATGTTATGCTTTTGAATGATCGCGTCCAGCTCGGGTGCCAATATTGGAACGCCATCGATTCCGCATGAACAAAATCGATGGCGGTCCGATGTCGGCACCCAGACTCGGTTCAACGTCGGCCTTAACACAGGTAAAAAAGAACTGTAGGAAATCTTAAAAAATTACTGATTCTATCTAAAAGCTAACTTATCTAGGTGGTTTATCGAAGGCATGTTTTCATGTTGCTGCAACCCTTTTTCGAATAGTTTCGCAATCATAGCATAGAAGCACCAACACAAAGATGCAACTTAAAATTTGAAATGCGATGAGTTTCGAACGCGCGGAGAAAAAAGTTTTTACTATTATCAAATGAAAAGCGTAATTTCAACCCGTTAGTCAACTGTGACTTAAAGCTTTTAAATTTAACAGAGCAAAAGCAATTGAAACCGCTACTCTTCATAGCATTATAAGTTCTGTTTTTATACCTGACATTTATTACATGGAAGAACTAATTGTAGCTACAACTGTTTCCAAACCTAAAACTTTGACCATGGATGATAATATTGTTATGTCGGGCAATTATTTTTCCTTAAGTGAAAAGATGACAACAAATACGACTAAATAATAGTTACTGATATAGAGCGTATGAGTATGGTTCATATCACAAATGAGCTTTGGTTTAGTTTTCGAAGGCGAGTAATAACTGGTTCAAAAACTCATAATGTTCTAAAAAAAAAATTTAATGTAGGTAACAAAGTTGATAAGTGGTCATTACACCAAAGAGTTTTTGGGCTACCTTTTGTGAATCAAGATATACCTGCTTTGAAGAATAGAAAAGCAATATAAATTGAATCAACAAAGCAGTGTTTTGAAGTTATGAAATCTTTTTATTAAAATTTAACTGTAAATAAATGTGGATTATTTTCAGATGTTGAAATATGTAACTGCTCTATGTAAGTGGAAACCCTAATATAGTTGTTAGATATTTGTGCTGTCCACCAGCTTAAAAACTGTCCATTTTATTTTCACCACATAATACTTCACCACATAATATAAGCTTCATTAAATGCAATTATACACATAATTGCATTTAATGCTTCTTATATATATATATATATATATATATATATATATATATATATATATATATATATATATATATATATATATATATATATATATATAATATATATATATATATATATATATATATATATATATATATATATACATACATATATATATATATATATGTGTGTGTGTGTGTGTGTGTGTGTATATATATATATATATATATATATATATATATATATATATATATATATATATATATATATAAAACAATATATATTCACAGTGGTAACAAATCGTGCTTAAAAAACGCGCTATTAGGCGATAGTTGTGTTAAGGCAACTATTTATCGTCACCTCATCGTTATTGACTCAATTTTACTGCTTTTTGTTTTCGCATTGTAAATTAAAGTTAACTAGTATTAGGTATTTACTTAAATAATATAAAAGATAAATTTTGCGTCAAACTAAACGTTTTTATGGGAGATATGGAAAATGCAGTTTTAAGAGTGTTTATGGTATAACACGGCAATTTTCCATATAAATGCCATATGGTAACAGTTTGTACATTTGATAGTTTTTGAGTGTTTTTATATGTACAAATTATTATTTTTATGATTAAAAACAATAATTTAGGAGTTAATCAATTATATTTAACTATTTGCCAAACTTTTAGTGCGCAGTGTGTATATAAATTAATAACTATAAATGTGACCATAAAAGCGACTAATAAAAATAGATTTTCCTTTCACTAAAAGTCAATTTTTTTATAGAATGAAACACAAAACTGTTATTATTAGTATTTTTTTTTTTTAACCATTTAAGAAGGATTTTTTATGGGTGTCTAAATTATGTTTTAAGTTAACCAGGGTTTTGGATAACTTTGCACAATTTGAAAAAAACTTTACCGTTTATATGAATTTTGCTATTTAAACTCTTTTTATTATACTGTTTAAAGGAAATTTTAACAAGAGTTTAATGAAGAATAAAAATAAAAATAAAAAAAATCAGATTTACCATTGTTTTGGTTAATAAAAAGTTTAATATGATAAAAGAAACATAGCCACATTAAAAACTAAAAACACAAAATTTCTTTTAATGTAGGCAACTATATATTTTTAAAATTAAAAATAAAGCTAAATAAACAAACTTCAACAGAAATGAAAGTCTAATAGAGGTACTTTGTAAAGTTCTCTGGTTTAGGTTGTTTTTTGAGGCTTCTTAATGTGAAACAAGTATTGCCCCATTCATAAAAATTTTCTTGTGTGTCAAACAAGCATTTAATATTATTACCATTGGCTTCACATAAGCACTGTTTTCCTTGGCATTTGTAATTTGTCAAGGAAAAAGTTCAAATGTCTCAAATTTTCTGAGCTTGATTTCTCATTCTTATCATATCTGTTTACAAGTTTATTTTCAATGCTACTCAATAATTTTGAGCTAGAACTGTGATCATGGCACTCTTTCGGATCTTTTTCAGATTGAACTTTTGACTTAATGCTCTTCGTGTTTTTATTCAGTTTCTTTTTCTTTGCAAGCTTAGAGCCAATATCAAAATTGTTACTAAATTTTTCTAAATCTTCTGTGCCAACACTTTTCCCTGCAGGAACAGAAAGCTTTTTTTTTCGTTGTTTGGTTTCTGAAGACTGCAAGGTTTTATGTTTTTCTTGTAAAAAAATCTTAAAGCTGTCTTCTAAAAATTCTTTATCGTACGATTCTCTCACTCTAAATTGTGTGAGAAGTTGATTGACATTTACTGGATAAATATCACATTTTCTAAAACCTGATTTTAAGTTGTTAACCTGATTTGGTTCTATAGCAATCAATAACTTGTTTAAAAGTTCTGGAAAATGTTGTTTTTCAAGAGATGAGCAGCCAGTAGGAGAATCTTTGTACTCTGTAATAACTCTACGCCAAGCTGTTTTTAAAGGTGTAAAGAAAGCCACATCTAGAGGTTGAGTTATATGCGTGCTATTAGGTGGCAGGCAATCAAATAGAATTTCATTTTTTTCTGCTTCGTCAAATCAACCACTTTTAGTGTTAAATTATCTTACTCCTTTAGGACCTCTTTCACACCAAGTTGACCACAGATTTACAGGTTTATAAACTACAAACGGTGGTAGAACTTCACCTGCAGCATTACCTGATATCATAATAGAAATACTTGTCTTAGAAGTGTTTCTTATATTTGCTGGGTATTTATTACCTCTCTTTACCAAGCATTTTTTTGAACCTGGATCATCACTCAAATTTGTTTCATTGTAATTATATATGTTGCTTGGAGGTACATTTTGTACAGTTTTTGATAATTGCTGGATATAATCCTTTAAAATTTCTTCATTAACCATTGCTCGAGATTTTTTTAAGTTTGGCACAAATTTACTTGTAAGTTGTGGATGTCTTTGTAAAAATGAGTTAACTAAGTCAGGTCCAGGAAAGATTTTAAACTCTTTTACTTTTTTTCCTAAACTAATTAGATAATTATTCATAATATGACGTAAATCTTCTTTACCAATTGGAAATCCAAAATCACTCAATTGAATAGTACACTTCTCAAAAGCAGCCTCCTCGAATTTGGAAAAGTAGTATGACTTACCAGGTTTTAAGTTGTGTTTTCCTTTTAATTTATAACAAATTATTCTTCGACTGATGCCATATTTAGCAGCAGCTTGATTTTGTGTCAGTTTTTTACATTTTACCTCTTCAAGACATTTGGATAAGTCATTATTTTTATAGTCTTTATATTTTCTGGCTTTGTAACAACTTGACATCTGGAAAAAACACGAGTGTTATTTAGGAATAAGCAAAAAATGTTAATAAAAACAATAAAAATATATGTAATAATTATGCTTATATATAAAATTTACTTCAAGTTTTAAAAAGTATTGTTTTTATATAATTAAAGACAGTTGTGTTAAATTTGCACATTGTGCAAAGTTATCTTAGTTTAGTCCGAAATAGTAATTTATTTACAAAATTTAGTAATTTTTCTTCACCTATACTGACAATCGCATTGAAACATAAAATAATTCAAATTAATATTATGACGAGCATGTTATGCTGTTTACTTACCTTAGGGTCTAATTCTGATCTGCTTAACAGATAAAAGTTGCAAGAAATTATTTGCGTGACTTTTTTCTATGTTTAAGTAAAATTACTTGCGTAGAAAGAAAACTCGTTAAAATGACATTTTTACACTATTTTTGTATTAAAACTAGAATAAACAGCTGACTTCAAAAGTACTTTGCAGTTATAGTTAAAATTTTTAACTGTTAGAGAATAAAATATCTTTGACTTTAGTTGTGCAATGTTACCCATGGTTGTGCAAAGTTACCCAAAATTACGGTACGGTCTTTTACCTATACTTTTAAGACTCTTACGTTTTACGTTTTAGACGTGATTATTTAATTACGTCATTTTATATGACTTTGTCCGTATTTATATAATTTTGTCCGTATTTTATATGATTTTGTTCATATTTATGGAAAGGAGAAGTTAAAATGGGACTTTGACCGTATATTTTAGTATACTTTAGTATAGCCTCTAATTTAAAGAGCGCCATATTTCTTTTTCACAAGGAAAAATTATGCACATATACAATTTCAATTTAGAGATTTTAATATAATCATATTTGTTTTACTGGAACTAAAGTGCTGTATGTTTTTAAATAAGTGCATTAAAAAAAAATTCTCTTTAATTTAAATTAAGGATGCTGTTATAAATCGATATAAATATTTATTAGATAGGACCTATCTTTAGCTAGATCTTTAAAGAATCTAAAGCTTTAGGACCTATCTTTATCAGAGGATCCTAAAGCTTTAGGACCTATCTTTATCAGAAGTGCCTATCATAGATACTTCTATAAAATTAGTTTCCTAAATTATATAGGATTTATATGGTATTAAAACCTTTTCTTATAAACTTTTCTAAGTTCATAATGTTTAGTGTTACGTTTTTATAGCATATAAAAGAAACAATGAACAATATTAACACTGCATGATTCAAGGGGTTTTAGGTTGAATTTCAAAAGACAAGAGGTTTTTCTTTAGATTCTATTTATATATATATATATATATATATATATATATATATATATATATATATATATATATATATATATATATATATATATATATATATATATATATGTACAAGCTGGAAGGTGTTGAAAATAAAATCGAAAGCGTTCCTTCTTAGTCTAAAATTGATGTTTTCTGAAATCCAGAAATTAGTGTTTAAAAAACAATATTAATTTTATTATTTAAGCTTACTTTTATAACAAAAATCATAGAAAGCCACGTGACATTTGATTTTTTTTGTCTTCAAAATATGGTTAACTTAATAAATAATAATACCCTAAATAGTTTCACTAATAAAGCTCTTAAAGCGGTTGATGACTTGTTTAGAAATATTGTCAAAAATTTTATAACTTTTTAAATTTTATTATGTAAAAGTTATAACTACTTTTTATAACAATTTTAATTAATAAACATTTATTTTAAATAACAATAAAAGTAGATAAATATGAAATGGCTCATCTTTAAAGGAAAAAAAATCATAATGAAAAAAATCAGAGATTTAGTTTGTTTTTGTTGCTGTAGCAAAGCAGAAAACTACTCTCTTTGCAGTATGCTATTATTGGTGACACTAGTTTGAAACTATGTACACGAAGGATTCAGTTATGATGTAAATGCATTTCCGACTGGACTTTGTTGCCGTTGCAAAAATGCTCTCTATGCCAAAAAGGTTATTATATTTTATAAATATTTTATTATATTTATTAAATTTTTCTAAAACATTTCACTAAAAGTACAAACAATTTTGTTCACTGCAAGGAAAGCCAGTAAAAATGATAGAAGAGGTTTGGAAAAGTGGAAGAGAGTTACTTATAAAGGTAGAAAGGGTTGCTCCATCTGAGGATCAATGCTTATGTCCAATTTGTTGTATGGTATCAGACAAGCGCAGCCACAAAATTTTTAACTTCAGAGTTTTTATCATTGAGTCAAATAAAAATCTCTGCATTGAAAGATTAAACTCATTCTGCACAGATTGTTTTCAACTAGTTGGAAAGGGCATTAGGTACCCATGCACGAGAACATCAGTTGTTCAAAATGCTAAGAATCTTATTCTTTCCAAGGATGAAAAGATGTCAGAGCAAAAAACCTCAGCTGTTTTAAAGTTTCTAGTTAAGAATGAAAATTCGTTACAATTATCCACTGGTAGATTTTTATTTATTTTCTTATTTATTTATAATGACTTTCTGCAATATTTTATTCTAATATTAGTAGGATTACTCCTACCTGTATTACAAAAACAAAAGCTCCAAAAAAATAAATTGGTTTTTACTGATACAATATTTGATATCAAGAAAAATCGTGATCTGCCTAAAAATGTTGTTTGTGATATTCTTAGAGATTTAAGATCTTGGTCATTTAGGTGTCTAAATATTTTATAACATAATTTAAACGACAGTACATTAATTTTTTTTTTTTTCAAAAAATCTATAATGTTTAATATATCTCACATTGTTTACAGTATGGTATTTCAAAATTAGGTGTTGAAAAGAATTCAATTGCTACGATTATGAAGCAGTCTCATGCTCTAGATAAGTTTTACAGTTACAAAAAAAAAATATTTTTTTAAATGGAAAGGAAGATGAACTTGAAAACTCAGTGTTGCATATGTTACGCGGTAACTTTATTTTAATATTAATTTATATATAGAGATCATAAACCATTAGTCTGAACTTGATAATGGTTCTTTAACATATATAATATTATTACAACATATAATAAACTAATACAACAGGTTCGTTCTTCCTGCGTCACCATACAATTTCCTCTCCCTCTCTCTCCCTTAACTAACTCACTCTCTGACTATCTCTGATTCTCTCCGGCTATATCTCCGACTATATCTCCTTCTTCCCTCTGACTTTTTATATATTTCGAGGACGCTAGACGCGTCTCAGTTCGTACACAAGTTGTTTATTAACTATCGTTTCTTGGCGTTATGTTGAGTGAATAGTTTGTTTATAACTTCTTTTGTGCACGCTTGAGTGAGTATGGTTATTATCTATACGCTTGAGTGGCTAAGGTTGTTACCTTCGTAACATTACTTACGGGGAAAAGAAAAAGTCCGTCCTCGGACTCAGAAAAAAAAATTATTGCTAAACGGCATCATTGCGAAACAGCAACATAAAACATCATCATTGCGAAACAGCAACATAAAAACAGCATCATTGCGAAACAGCAACACAAAAACAGCATCATTGCAAAACAGCAATATAAAACATCATCATAAAAATTATTGCTAAACAGCATCATTGCGATACAGCATCTTTGCGAAACAGCATCATTGCGAAACAGCAACATAAAAACATCATCATAAAAATTATTGTAATAAACTACAGGAACTATTTTGTCCGTAGGAAACTCGTGGTGGTTGGGGCGTCTCAAATCCCATCCAGGACTCTTGTTCAAAGGTCCTGCCATTACCGTTAACAAGTAATCTTCTAGTCTCTATGGACATCTTTACAAGCCGGATACTTGCAAGCACGCGTGGAATGTCTTTTTCCTTTAGGGGACATTGATGTTGACTGATCTTGTCGTGGCTGCACCATAGCCTCATTTTCCAAGTGTTTTTGAAAACATTTTAGGCACGGTAAGGCATAATTGAAATTGGGTTTATTCACAATCAAATATATGACTATGAGAAGTATTGCTGCCCACAAAATGGATCCACTAATACCACCTAAAAATTTATGGAAAAAGGAGCCTGCGCCTTCTCCAACATCTTTTACAGCTCCTCCTGCGGCTTTTAATACTGTGGATGAAGCAACACCAATTGATTGGACTAATTTTTCGTATAAATTGGAAACACCACTTAGGAGTCTTTAATGGCTCCTCCGATAGCTTTAATAATTTGGCTCCCTCCGCTTGCTGTGGCTTGTAGGGCAGTGCCTAAGGCCGTACCAATGCCTGTCAAAATATCACCTCCATTTGTATCACTAATGGTTTTGAGTGTTTGTAACGTTTCATGCGACCCTGATATCAGTTGTAAGACCGTATATGGTGAAAGGCGTTGTGGTTTATCGACTAAAATATCTTTACTATAGCCTCGAATGCGGGGAATTGGTTTAGTCTTTGAAGGTAGAACGTTATCTAGCTGAGTTCCAACAATTTTAACTCGTCCGAAGGCTGTTACTTCGTACATGGTGTTTTGTCTTGGATCTTGTAGGTAGGTGTGTTTAGGTCTGAGCTTACAAGGGATTCGAGGACTGGTCCTTATTAACTTCCTATCACTAACTTCTAAAAAAAAAGTGATATTTGAACTTGGTAAAGTTATTGGGAAGTGCTCAAAACAGAAATTGCCTATCTTCCGGGCATAGTTTATGGCATATCTAGTATAATTTACGCACTTTGACAGTAACAGAGCATCGCCGGCTGATTCAACAGTCACACCCGAAGATTGGTGAATCCATTCTGCCGATGTTGTAGGAAATTGAGTAATCATCCACCGATGGATGCGGGAAATTTCGGTCTGTATAAAGCACATTTGCTCCCAGGCACTTATCATACTAATTTTTTGGGACATGAGGGCGACGGAAATGTGCGCTTCCAAAATGGCCGTAGCTGGATCATTTCCTAATTTCTGCGAATAATTGGCTGCAGCGGACTTGTATTGTTGAAAAACATCATCTGGGAACGTGGGGTCTTTTAGGATCATGCCGTTATCCAGAGTAAGCACGTTGCCCTTTTGTTCTGATAGCTGTATTGCACCGCCGATTTTTAGGCTCCTGATTAGGATAAATTCTCCAATCTGCTCGATAGGGTATGTACCTATCTTTTTCATGACTTCTTCGTCGTGTTTAATGGACTCCCAGACAATTACTGATTCTGGCCATTCAGTAGGCACACACCGACGCATGACATAATAACATGGACTCTTTGTGACATATTGTTCTATCGTTAAAGATCGCCCGGTAAGTTGTCCTTCGTATATTCTCATATTAAAGTGCATATAATCCGCTGTTTTTGTGCGCATCCATGAGCAATGGAATTCGTCTGAAACTACTGTTCTCCATGCGTTAGGGCCAGCTACTTGCAATGCTCCATATGGTGAAATTTTGGTGGTCATGGCTGAGAGACATTCTCCTTGTGTTACAGCTACTTTTTTCGAATCTATCTCTCTTGACTTTTGGTTAAGGAAGTTTGATTGGCATGTGAGGGTGACCTTTTCGGCATAACAATGATATAAGATTACTGTCGTTGTTTGTGGTCGGTAGGCGTAAACATCTGCCACGAATGTCTTTACAGAATCATTTAAGGAATGCATATTATGCGCACAAGATAATATTGAAGGTAGCTGATAAACTCCGATAGGCTGCACCTTTGTACAATCATAGACTTCACCGATAAATAACCCTGTGGTCAATGTAGGTATTACGAGTAAGCATGAGAGAATAATGGAAATCATTATATTCCATGATCTGTTTATATTGAAAATTGGCAAGAGTCTATTTCTGGTCTGTTTGTCATCTTGTTGTCTAATCGAAAACACTCTTGTTATTGCGGAAACATGTAGACTTTTTTTTGTCTTCTCTAAATATTTTTGCACTACTTCTTTATCAAAGATGTTTTCTTCTGGTTCCCACGTATTTTTAGTTGAAGGAAAGTCCTGCCATTTAACTAGGTATTGCGTTTTACCTTTCCTTTGCCTTTTACCTATTATTTCCTCCATTTTAAATATATCTAAGTCATCAATTTCGTTTTCCGGCAAGCTATGTTGTATTTTATCCGTTTCTTTCTTATTGGTTGCAAATGTTACTTGTTTTTTTTCTTTCTGGTTACATTCCTCAAAACGAAATTCATCACTTGTCTCTGTTGCCTCATTTAGAACTTCAATGTCTAAAGCTATTTCCGTTGTGGGTTTTTCTTCCAAACCAAACCATTGTTTGAGGCGAGACACGTGAACTGGAGTTGTAAGTTCTTTATTGTTCATATTTTCTACCTTAAACGTTACAGGAGACGTTTTTTCGATTAACCGAAACGGACCGTGCCAGAAGCTTGTGAGTTTTTTCACTAAGCCTTTCTTTGTAATCGGTGTATATATCCACACTTTATGTCCTACTTGAAATGGGTACTCTTTAGCCGTTTGATCATAGTGTAACTTCATCTTGGTCTGAGCTTTCTGGATATTTTCTTTGGCAAGGTTACGTGACAATCGTAGGTCGGATATGAGTCGTTGAACAAGTAAGTCAGTGTTATCTGTGGGGTCATTTCTCGGCAATAAAGTAGTATCATGGGGTTGTAGAGCGTCCCTGCCATATGTCAACCTAAAGGGTGTTTCTCCAGTGCTAGCAGAGATACTAGTGTTATACGCATATACTGCGGCGGGAAGGTGAACATCCCAATCTTGTTGGTTAGAGGCCACATACATCGAAAGATTCTGAGCCAAAACTCCATTAATACGTTCCACAAACCCGTCGGTTTGAGGGTGATAGGCCGTTGTAAACGACTTCTTTACATTTAGTATGTCACATACCTCTTTTATCAACTTGCTAGTAAAATTGCTACCTCTATCTGTTAGAAATCGTCTTGGTGCTCCATGTCTAAACACAATGTTGTCTACGAATAACTCTGCTATTGATGTTGCCGCGATGGTGGATACTGCAAAAGCCTCCACATACTTTGTGAATAAACAACCAAAAACAACTATATAGCGGTTTCCTTTTAATGATGACGGGAATGGTCCCAGGCAATCAGCAGCAATGATATCCCATGGGCCTTCAACGGGAATTGGTAATAAGGGTGCTTTACTAGGAGCTGGATTTCATTTTCGTTGGGCACACGTTATACAGGACTTGACCCAAGTTTGTACTTCATTGTACATTCCTACCCAAAAGTAGTTGCGCCTAATTTTTTCAAACGTCTTTGTTACTCCAAAGTGGCCTCCGCACGGTTCATCGTGAGCCCAGGTTATCAATTCTGATCTTAAGGACTGCGGTACAACCAACTGGGTGAGATTCCTCGAAACTTTCGATTCATGATGGAATAGCAACCCATTTTCATCTAAGTGGTAACTGCCTTCCATTGCTAATACCTTCTTCGCCTCTTTTAAGTCGTCTGGTAGTTCTCTCGTGGTTAGATATGTGACTAGGCGGGCGTAATAGGGATCGTTTCGTTGTTCTTTTACCAAATGGTCAATAGATTTCCCTGGCACTGTCATTGTTGCGACTGTGTTGTAGCTGCGTCTTGACAGCCCATCTGCGTTCCCATGTATTTTTCCTGACCTGTACGCTATTTCAAAGTTATAACTTTGTAGTATCAAACTCCATCTTGCTAAGCGACCCGTCGGATCTTTGATTGACATTAACCATTTTAATGAATTATGATCGGTTACTATTTTAAATTTTTGTCCGTAAACATAAGGTCTACATTTCTGTATTGCAACAACTACAGCTAAAGCCTCGCGTTCGGTTGTGGAATATTTACTTTCCGCGCTTGTGAAATTCCGTCCACCATAGAGGATAACCTTTTCAAGGTCTCCTTGATGTTGGGATAAGACATACCCTAACGCTTCGCCACTTGCATCTGAGTATATAATGAACGGTTTGTTAAAGTCGGGGAAAACCAAAATGGGTGACGTTGTAAGGGATTGTTTGAGAAGTTCAAAGCTGTTTTGCTGCTCTATCTGCCATTCGAAACCGGCATCCTTTTTTAATAGATTATTTAACGGCAAAGCAATGTTCGAAAATCCTTTAATAAATCTTCTATAGTAACTACACAAACCAATGAATGCTCTAACATCTTTTAAATTTTTGGGTATCGGGTAATCTTTTGTTGCTTTGATATTTTCTGGGTCCGGCTTGATACCATCTGCATTAATAATATGTCCTAAAAATTTTACTTCGCTTGTACAGAAGGTACATTTCAGTATGTTTAATTTTAACCCTGCTTGTCTTATAGCTTCAATTATCATATTTATATGTTCGAGGTGCTCTTTATACGTTTTTGAGTATATCAAGATATCATCTAAATAGAGCATGCTATTTTTGTATAGATGGTCACGAAGTATGTAATTCATCATTCGTTGAAACGTTGAAGGTGCATTAGACAGACCAAAGGGAAGAACTTTAAACTGATATAATCCTTTGTGCGAGATAAACGCGGTTTTCTCTTTAGATTCGTTGTCGAGCTGTACCTGATAATTTCCGCTTAAAAGATCCAATGAAGAAAAATATTTTGCACCATGTAACATGTCGAGACTTTCATCTATTCGGGGGAGTGGATAGGTATCCTTCTTTGTAACGTTATTTAGCTTACGATAGTCAATACATACTCTGAAAGTTCCGTTTTTCTTCGGTACCATGACTACCGGACTGGACCAGGGACTAACACTTGGTTCAATGACATCATTCGCAAGCATCTCTTCAATGTGCTTGTCCAAGGATTTTCTTTGAGATTCAGCGAGACGGTAAGCTCTTTGTCTAATCGGCTGAGCATCGCCAGTGTCAATACAGTGTTGTATTACATCAGTCTGCCCAATTTCATGCAGACCTTGACCAAAAACATCTTGGTTATTCTTTAGTAAGGTCAATAGCTGGAGACGTTCTTCAGGACCCAACGCGGCGGCGTTAGTCTTTGCTTCCAACAAATCTATCAACCCGTCAGGTAACCTAGCGCTGTATTCGTCAGAGATTTTGGGGGGTAATGGAATAATAACCCCAATTACTTGATTTTTACCAGTGGTTACATATTTTGGTGAGGGGTTAACGATGTGAAGCTTAACTTGGTTAGACGCACCATGGGTTATGGTTGGAAAAACATGGACACCTTGTTCTTTAAAAAAAATTGTCTCTGGAACGAAAAGACAGTCCTCCTTAGTTTCTACAGCGTGTGCTATGGTGAGGATAGTTTCACATTTCGGAATTGCTTTCATTTCCTTCTTGGCACATACCGTGGTCATTACAAACTCTCCAGTAGTTTTTTTTGGTAACTCTTGAAAAAGCGCTTCATCCGTAATATTCAAGTTAGGTTGGGGTGTATCGATTCTATCTAGATGGCCTACAGGGACTATAGGGTATTGGCAGCGGTCGTTGGGCAGCGGCTGGGATACTATAGCTTCATCTGGTGTAAGCGGCGTATCGGACTGCGGCGTCAGATTCTCTCGTTGTGTTTTGCTATCAGCCTTGACATTGGGTTGGTCGATAAGTGAATTATGTCTCAATAAAGTTTTGGAAATATTCAACCACTTGTCCTTAAGTTCATTAATTTGTGTTTTACGGTGGATTGGCGTATCATCAATAATTATTCCAGTGGCAAATTTATCATTGATAGGTTTACTGATCATATTTATAACAAATTTACCTTCAAATGTAACCAGATGATTCCCACAGTCTAATCTGACATTAAATTGGCTCATGAAGTCATACCCTAAAATTACTGGATGGGTTAAGTCTTTCGCAATTAGTATTTCATGCTCAAAAATATTACCTCCAATATTAATGGGACATAAGGTTTTTCCTAGGACATGAAGTGGCGCTCCATTAGCTGTTCTCAGAGTGCCATAGTAGGGAAGCGGTTTGGCAACTTGATTCTTAATGTTTTCGAAGATGGTTTCGTCCAATATACTACATCTAGCACCTGTGTCCATAAGAATAAGTACTTTAAATTTGAATACTTTACCCCAGATTTCGGAACCAGGGTCCTCTTCCGGATCCAATTCGAGTGTGTTGGTGTGTCGCTGGGGAATTCGGCTATCCGACTGCGGACTGTTTCGTGGTTCATTATTTCGAAATTGTCTATTCGGGGAAGGAGTATTGCGAAATGAAGTCGAGTTTTGTGTATCATGGTTCCAGCGGTTAGATTGCGGCGATATAGGTTGATAATGATTTTTCCCGGATAATGGGAAGATTTGGTCAGAGCACGACCTTTGGGTGTGTCCTACCTTTAGGCATCGGTTACATATTACTTGCCCATCACTGGTACGTAAGTTGCGTCCAGCTGGACGAAATCTTTCGTGCTGGGCGAGACGGTTATTGTTCCTCCTTAATGAGTCTATTTCTGACTGTAGCTCACCAATACGCTGATTTAAGTTTGGGTGTTCGCGGTAGGTAAAAGCCACAACTGTTTGCTTTGGGGGATTAAGAAGTGCATCTAGCTTGGCTTCCAATCGAGATATAACTGAATCCGATCCGATTGAGTCTTGGAGCTTAGCAAAAGCTACTGCGGCTTGATAATCAGACGGTTGCTTTAATTTAAGAGCATCCCGCAGGTGGGGTTTTAGTCCTTTAATGAATAGGTTTAGCTTTGTCTCGTCATCGATGCCTAACTGCTAACTCAGTTTATCGAGGGTGTTGGTATAGGAGGTGAGATCGGTATTCTGTGACAGGCTAAACAGTTCCATTTTCCGGTTCCATGCAATATTTGCATTATCGTAATGGCGCCGGAATTTCTCTTGGAGTTCGTGGTAATCGTTTCTAGCAAGTGCGGGAAGTGTCTCATAATAAACTAGAGCGCTGCCTTCTAAATAAAGTGGAAACGCTAGTAATTTCCTTTCCTCTGTCCATTGATTGTGCAACGCAATACGCCGAAAGCTGGCTAACCATTCAGTAATGTCTTCCACTTCTGTACCCCTGAAAACTTTCGGATGTAGTTCTTGGCTCGGTTTTAGTGCCAAACGTTCTAAAATTTGCTCAAGTGACATGCTGTTCTTCACTTCAGGATTCGTTGGAGAACGACTGGTTTCGGTTTTAAACGGGTTGGTGTCTAACAGTTTTAAGGAGTCGCTAGAATCAGAGGAGGAGTCGTTGAGAGAGGTGTGAGAATTATTGTCTGTATCACCGCAATGAGTTGTTTTAGTAAACGGACAAATTTTCCCTGAGCGTAAACGGCTCATAAGTAAACATCAAAGTCAATATAGCTACGGCTCTGTTCGAGTAATCTGGCGTGAGTAGCAATAACGAGATAAACCAAAGTTAATCTTTACTTACGTAGGTTAATCGATCGGCCCAAGCAGAGATAGAATCCACTTGTATCCGGGCAGTGCCTCCAAATGTTACGCGGTAACTTTATTTTAATATTAATTTATATATAGAGATCATAAACCATTAGTCTGAACTTGATAATGGTTCTTTAACATATATAATATTATTACAACATATAATAAACTAATACAACAGGTTCGTTCTTCCTGCGTCACCATACAATTTCCTCTCTCTCTCTCTCCCTTAACTAACTCACTCTCTGACTATCTCTGATTCTCTCCGGCTATATCTCCGACTATATCTCCTTCTTCCCTCTGACTTTTTATATATTTCGAGGACGCTAGACGCGTCTCAGTTCGTACACAAGTTGTTTATTAACTATCGTTTCTTGGCGTTATGTTGAGTGAATAGTTTGTTTATAACTTCTTTTGTGCACGCTTGAGTGAGTATGGTTATTATCTATACGCTTGAGTGGCTAAGGTTGTTACCTTCGTAACACATACATTGACAATCTCACCAGACTTGTTCAAAAAATTTGCTCTCTACGTGGATTAGATCCTATAAAAGCCATTGTTAGAGTTGGAATTGACGGAGGACAGGGTTCACTGAAGGTTTAGTAACTTAACCTACTTTATATTACTCAAATAAAAGAAATAAAATTAGAATTATTATTCAATTGGGATTAATTTTCAGATTATAATGAATATTTTTGATGAAACAAAATTAGAGAAGTAACATAGAAAAGAGAAAGACACAGGAGTGACCAAGATGATAATTCTGGCCTTGGCACGTAACGTCAAGGAAAATAACCATAATCTTGAAATGCTTACTAAATCAATTAATCTAAATCAGCTCAAATTTTGTGGCCTCTGACCTAAAGCTCATACGTACTTCTTGGCAAATCAGTAAGAGAATTTGCTTAATTTTATTAATTTTTACAACCAGCTAATAACACATTAAATCTCAGAATAATAAAATAATTTATTATAGAGTCATGGTGGAAAACATTCTTGCTATTACTCTACTGGTATAATGAGCTCATCAGGTGACTTGAGAACTTTTGCCGCTTTAAGTTCATATTACTATCTGTACCAAGATGCAGGATATCCATATAAGACTATGCAATTATTTAATAATTTTATTAACCCTTGTTTGCTTCAGGAAGATCTAGAAAATTTATTCTTGATATCATCCCTCCTCCGGAACTTCACATGTATGAGCATGTTGTGACAAAAGTTGTTGACATTCTTTTAGTTAATGAGGGCCTGAAATTTTTTCAGGCCCTCATTAACTAAAAGAGTGTCAACAACTTTTTGGACAAAAATACTGTAATGTGGCATGGTTATAATGGTGGCGGATTGGATTGACCCAACTGTGGTAAAATTCTCAAATTATTAGACAAAATGATGTTGGTAACACCAATTCAGTTAGACCCCTGTGTGAAACCCTGCAGAAGTTTAGAGACTTAAAATTTTTCAGTTGCAAAAAGTTGTTTTGGCGTGATGCTAAAACCTTCATACAGTAAAGATATCTCGTAGTTTATTGAATCTGCTAAATATTTAGAATATTATTGTAAAGATGTGTTTGACAAAACATTGTCACTTGGTTGGAAGTTCCATATTATTAAATACCACCTTGTAGGTTTTCTTAATAGGAGTCAGAAAGCTTTTGGACTTTTTTTAGAGAAAACATCTGAGGCTGTACATAAAAATTTAACAAAAACATTGAAGCGCTATGCAGTCGCAGAACTAACAAAAACCATGGGTTGAAGCTTAAAAAAGTTTCTTCCACCTACAGCTTTATGAGAATTTAAATTAATTAAATTCAAGTTTTTTAACTTGTTTATATAATACATTGATCTTATTTTTAATTAAAAAAAGAAAAGTTTTTGATTTAATTTTATTTTGCTTTGAAACCTGTAATGTATATAACGGACCCAAAAATACTAATTCTACTTGCACGTAAGTCGTAAAGTCATCAAATCATTACAGGTATTATTATATTAAGTTAACCACATTTTGAAGACAAAGATAATGGATAGTCATGAGGATTTCTATAATTTTTTTAATGAGAGAGAGCTAAAATAATACAAATGATATTGTTTTTTAAGCACAATTTTCTGGATTTTGGAAAATATCAATTTTAAAATAAGAAGGAACGCTTTCGATTTTATTTTTAACACATTCCAGCTCGTACATATACATATTTTTAGAATCTGAAGAAAAAACTCATGTCTTTTGAAATTCAACCTAAAACACATAGAATCAAGCAGTGTTAACTTTAAAAAAATCAATTCGCAAGACAAGGATCTTATAGCATTGTATATAAATAAAACATGGTTTACTAACAAGTCAAGTTTTATTTACAATTTTATTTAGACATTGAATTTGCGATTGACAGTGTATTTATTTGAGATTATCATCCGCTGTCTCAATGCAACTTTCTAACTCAACTTTTAAATTTCTCTCTAATATCCTTCATTCATCTAAAGCCACTTACTCTTGCTCTGTGAAGGGATTATGATACTCTTTTGTGAGCTGAACCCTTCTTCGTGGAGCTTGGTATGTGGTCGCTATATGGTAATTAGCCGGAGGAGAATAAGCCACATGGAGGATAAACGCATAGAAAGAAGGTTAGATGCATTTTCTTTTTAAAAAAGCTCTCTTAATTATTATTCTTCTTGTTATCTGATCTATATATAAATTATTTAAAACTGTGGTTTTTGACAAAGTTATATGTAGATTAGAAATTTTGATATTATTAATTCTTGAACTATTATTTAATTATAATTTACATTACATTGATTAATTTTGATTGTAACTTTTAGAATGAAATAGTAGTGTTGAAAGACTGCCACCAGAAATCATGGATTTACTCCACAAATGCTCCTTTTTTGCCAAAAGTGATCAGGGTGTGATCAGGGTCATTTGTGATGATATACTTTCATACTTGTTTATAAAAGGTCTATAAAAACTCACAGCTTTTTCATATAACCTGCAATGTATTCTCTAACTTTATCTACTTTTACCTACACTTTTTTCTAAATCATCCCAATTATCTGCAACTGTACGCTCTTTATGCTCGCTCATCATATTTAAAATATTTTCAACAATAGCTTAATATATAATATATAAAACATAATAGGGGAAATTCGGGTAATATGTGATACTCCTATTATCTACTTATAGGTCAGTGCT
Organism: Hydra vulgaris; assembly: GCF_038396675.1. NCBI lineage: Eukaryota > Metazoa > Cnidaria > Hydrozoa > Anthoathecata > Hydridae > Hydra > Hydra vulgaris. The sequence goes on along the minus strand of NC_088930.1, from coordinate 43,586,188 downwards.
ATAAAATATTTGTTGAATTGGAAACGAGGCTAATGTCAGGAGGTTACTTCCGCAAGTATTAGTTGTTCTCTTTCGAATTACTTGCGTCTGAAAAAAGTCTTGCAAGTTTTCACAAGTGAACCTTACATAACATCGACTTGTTACACAAGGCTAAAATAGTCTAAAAAGGTAAACTTACTATATTCAGAATTTGATTAGTAACTGATCAATTATTAAACATAAAATATCTTTTAAGGGTTGTCCATTCCACGTGGTACATACAAAAAAAAAATTAAAAGTGTGCTATATAGTGGGGTAGTATGAGATACCTAAATGGGGTAACATGGGATACCATCCCATATTACCCACGTTATTTCCATTATTTTCTTTTCATCTTATTATATTTTCAATGCTAATTCTGCTTTTATTGTATTGACAGTATTGAACTAGCCTGGAGTTTCATTGGCATTAATTATTAGTCTGGGTGTGTTAAGTATTAACTTAAGATTAAAAAATAAACAATTTATAACCAATTTTGTTATTCATGATAAAAAAAGCTAAAAAACTAACAACAGTTTCTCATTAGTATAAACCACCTTAAGATCCAACAGATCTGTAAAAATGTTCAGAATTTTAAAGTGCATTAATTAAATAGACACTAACAACTTCCTTAAGTCATATTATTAGTCATAATGATAAATGTTTTAATTTTTAAAATTTCTTTTTACGCTAAAAAAACTTTAATTGGGGTCGCATTCAGGAATAGCTCATTGAAAATAAACTCTTATGCGTTCAACTCTTTTTTTAAAACTATATTTTTATGCTTTTATTTTATAAACTCTTTAAAGGTTTAAAATTCTAGAAAATAAAACGTATAAAAATTCTCAGTCTTTTTTTTTTGGTCATTTTTTTAGATGCCGAGAACATTTGAAAAAAAAAAGTGAGGCAACAGTGGTCAGCAGAAGCTATGACAGCAGGTATTAATGCCGTTAAAAAAAAAGAAATGGGCTATCTAAAAGCTGGCAAAGTCTTCAATGTCCCTCGGTCAACTCTGGATCGCAAGGTAAAAAGCAACGATCATCCAGTACAAGAATTGACCAGTCTCCCACTTGGACGAAAACCCATTTTCTCTTCCAAATTTAAATCAGATCTGGCTGATTACATAGTAGAAATGGAAGCCAGGCTTTTTGGTATTACCAGCTTAGATGTCCGTAGACTGGCCTTTCAGCTTGCAAAAATTAACGGTATTCCCAACAGTTTTAACTCTGGTAAAGAAAGAGCTGGAAAAGACTGGCTAGCATCGTTTCTAAGATGACATTGATACTTATCTATAAGAACCCCAGAATTCACTTCCATTGCAAGAGCTACAGCATTTAACAAAGTAAATGTGGGCAAATTTTTTGACCTTTTGAAAAGGGAAATTGATGAGAAGAAATTTAAACCTCATCAAATTTTTAATGTGGATGAAAAAGCATTACTACTGTCCAGTCCAATAATGCCAAAATAATAGCACTGAAAGGGAAAAAACAAGTTGGCATCTTTTCTTTAGCTGAAAGAGGACGGTTAGTTACTACAATACTTCGCATGAGTGCATCTGGGACATATATCCTACCTATGTTTATTTTTCCTCGGCAGCGCATGAAAATGGAGTTGATGAACGGCGCACCAGCAGGATCTACTTATGCCTGTCATAAGACTGGCTGGATTCATTTTAAATTGTTTACCCAATGGCTCAGACATTTCATTGAATGTGTAAAGCCTAGTCAGAAAAGCCCTGCTTTACATATATTAGATGGTCATGCCTCACATATCAAGAATTTGGAGGCCATTAAATTAGCTAGGCAACATTTTATAACAATTATCTGTCTCCAACCGCACTGCACTCACAGAATTCAACCTCTTGATGTTGCATTTATGAAGCCGTTCTCTACTTATTATGACTCCGAGATTCAGATGTGGCTCCGCTCACATCCTGGGCGAATCGTCACAGAATTCCAAATAACTTCTATATTTGCGAAGGCCTATCTGCGCACTGCCAGCTCTCGCAACAGCAGTTAATGGATATGAAAAGACTGGAATTTGGCCTGTGAATAGGAATGTGTTTGAGGAGTGGGAGTTTAAGGCGGCAGAAACAACAGAAATGCCTGCCCCTGAAAGTGAGATAACCATTCAATCGCAACATCCGCCAGTGGCCAGCACCTCTAGTGATACACCTATGTTGGCTAGTGACATAAGTCCTTACCCCGTAGTCAAAGAAACGGTGAACAGAACCAGAAGGCGTAAAGAATTTACTGCCGTGTTGACAAGTTCCCCTTACAAACAATCGCGTAGTGAGAAGCCTGCAAAAAATGAAAAAAGGAAAATCAAAATTAAAAAAAAAACTTTTTTCAGCCGAAGATAAAAAGTCAAAACAAACAGGCGCAACAATGACGAGTGCGTTAATAGTTGATAATGACACTCCATGCATATACTGTCCTGGCTTATTCTCGGAAGATGGCCAAGGAGAGCAGTGGGTCATGTGCCAAACTTGCATAAAATGGGCCCACACAGAATGTGCAGGGGCTGATGAAGACGAATTTAAATGTTATTTATGCATTGACAGCGATTAAAAATTGAAATTCTTTTTTATTAATCTTTTCTTTTTTTTGTAATACTAAAGCTGTTTTTATTTTTTTTTTTAAATTTTTGTTTTGTTTCATTGATTTATAAGATCTTGCATAACTTATTACCATCCTTAGCTGATATTGATCAGGTGTTACATATTACCCCACCCTTGAGGGTAATATGGGATACCCAAATATTTTCTGTTTATTAAATTTTCTCAAAGTGTATTGAAGCTTTTAGACTCATCTTTTAAAGAAATGATATTTGATAGCTATTGAAACTAACTGATTATTAGCAACAACATTAATTTTTAAAATTTCATTTTTATAGGTCGTTAAAATTAATCCCATATTACCCCACTTTCCCCTATATATAATAACTATATATAATAACTACTACAATATAATAATAATTCCCTAATATATAATAATTCCCAAAATATAATAATAAAATAGAAACTACAGAAACAGTTAATTTTTACGAGAAAGTGCTGTCACTTTGCTGCCGGACATTCTCTATGGCGAACTTTTTAACAGTGTGTGTGTGTATATATATATATATAATATATATATATATATATATATATATATATATATATATATATATATATATATATATATATATGTATATATATATATAGATATATATATATATATACATATATATATATATATATATATATAGATATATATATATATACATATATATATATATACATATATATATATATATATATATATATATATATATATATATATATATATATATATATATACATATATATATATATATATATATATATATATATATTTATATATATACAGGGTGTATACCTTATTTCTGACCCCCTATATCTCGGTTTAAGAATACGGTATTTCAACACATACCATTTTATTACTGTCATATCAATTTAATTAGACAAAGAATATATTTTAATAGTCAGTAATCAGTATTTTGTCCATTTCTTTCTATGCATTGGGTAATTCTCCTTGGCAGGCTTTCTACTAGGCGAAAACACTCTTCTTGCGTAATGGCAGCCCACTCCTGTTCAACACGTCTGATCAACTGTTCACGATTACGAGGTCGAGGATTGTGTAAAACACTGTCCTGGAGTCTTGACCAAATATGTTCGATGACATTTAAGTCGGGCGAGTTGCCAGGCCAGTCGGTCCACACTGCTGGAAAGTCTCTGTTGATCACATTCATTGTTGCTCTTGCCGTGTGGCAAGTTGCTCCATCTTGCATCAGAATAACTTTATTTCTCACAGGAAAGATAGTCTTATCATCAGCTGCACGTTTGTACACAGGTAGAATAATATCACGGTAATATTTTCCATCAACAGTTTTATTTTGCTCAACAACAACCAGATCAGTTTTGCCATATCGAGAAATGCCGCCGGCTATCATAATCTTGAGACCGAATTGCGGACGTCGAACATAAGGTATTGACTCTGGTGTTGCTGTACGTACTCTTTGATTTTGACGGTTTGGAGCCGGATATAATTCAATTATACTCTCATCAGTCCACAATACGTGAGCTCGTTTCACTTTATCATCCGGTGAGTCATCTGCGAATCCCTCTTCTTGCAAACGAGTACAAAAATTTACGCGATCAGTGATGTTTTTCTGCGACAACATGGGTTTCACTTTCTGTGTATAGGCATGCTCCGACTATGTCTTTGACCCACTTTCTGACCTTGTTCTTGGTTCTTGGTGAAAACATTGTTGGCTTTCCAGGTCGCTGAGCATCTGTGACGTCACCCTCTTGTTTTCTTGCCCACTTCCTTACAGTATTTCGAGAAACTTTACACTGTCTAGTGATTTCTTTAATGCTTAATCCTTGACTACATAAAACTTGAATTCGGTGACGAAGTAACTGTTTATCAGAACTCATTTTCAGAGTAAATTGCTGAAAAACACATGTTATATAATACATGTTAGTAACATATACATATAACACATATAAATACACACAGAGTAATTAATGTAAATCATAAACAGACACCAAGTATCACTGATATAAATAAGGCAAATAAAAATAATGCTGATTACTTCTTGTAGCCAAAATGCTAAACATTAAAAAAGTGTAAACTTAATTTCTGACCCCGGTTTCGAAGAGTAGCAATACGTCATAAACAGTGAAGAAAAAATGTGTTATTAATTGGCAAACTAAGATCACATATTAAGGAGTAATAAGGACAACTTACTTAAAAATCGTGCTAAAACTATAGTCATAATGCCAAAGGCCGTGGAAGACAAGGAGAATGAAAATATCATTTTTATGTATGTTGACAAAATGGCTCCCATAAACATTTTCTGAGGTCATATCCTATCTGAAGTGAGCGTTTTACGTGCAGAAAGTATAGTTACACCAAAATACATACTATAGTATTTTTCGGGCTAAAGTAGCATTTAAGAGAGCAACTCAAAATCTAGTGTTTGTAACATGTGGGGGGTCAGAAATTAAGTATACACCCTGTATATATATATATATATATATATATATATATATATATATATATATATATATATATATATATATATATATATATATATATATATGTATATATATATATATATATATATATATATATATATATATATATAATATATATATAAATTATATATATATATATATATAATATATATATATACAAATATATATAATATATACATATATATATATATATATATATATATATATATATATATATATATATAATATATATATATATATAATATATATATATATATATAATATATATATATATAATATATATATTTTCAATATATATATATATATATATATATATATACATATATATATAATTAGTAAAAAACACTTATCTAACTTTTATCTTTGACTTGAAGTTTCACCATTGCTGGATCATCAGGAAGAGTTTCATCATTGCTGGATCATCAGGAACTCTTCCTGATGATCCAGCAATTGTGAAACTTCAAGTCGAAGATAAAAGTTAGATAAGTGTTTTTTACTAATTAATTATTGCTCTGTTCTTTAGGAACATTGAGCACTCTATTTGTAAAATACACTAACATAATTTATATATATATATATATATATATATATATATATATATATATATATATATATATATATATATATATATATATATATATATACATATATATATATATATATATATATATATATATATATATATATATATATATATATATATATATATATATAATATATATATATATAATATATAAACTCCAAATATTATAATTTTTTAACTATATATATATATATATATATATATATATATATATGATACTCCAAATCGAGATGTTTATCTCCGCCATTATTGATAGTCAAAAGCAGTAATAATGTGAAACATGTTTATTTTTATTAAAATTGCACGGTGGTGTCATGCGTCCCTAACAAGTACTTGTTGAAAAAGATTATCTTACAATCTTATTACAACTAATGTTAAAAATATTATTAACTTTTAAGTTAGATTTTTTTTAATTTAAACTAACTGGCTTTAAATTCCATAAAGCTGCACACGATAAAATAGTATTTTTTATATGATGAAACATTGTAATGGGTAATACATTTTTAAAGATTCGAAAAGTTTTTATTGTTTATGGCCCTATCAACGTGGATTCAAGATATTTTATTATTAATTAGCAACCGAGTGAATAGATATTTACCCTTCTAAATTCATTCCTCGACTTTTTTTCTGAGCGATTTAATAATGGAAAAACTTTGCTCGATCTGTTGTATTAGTGAGTTTACTTAACTTTATACATAGTCATAAAATACATCTGCTATTAATGTAAAATTCAATAAATGCAACTGCGTATAAACATTTTTGAAAAAATTATATATTTGTTTTTTTTGTTTGTTTTTACTTTAATATATATTATTCGATATATTGCTGATTGATTGTGATCAGCGTCATCAGGTATAATCAGGTATATATCTATATTTATACCTTATGACGCTAATCGAAATAGATCAGCGAAATATCGAATAATATATATTAGAATAAAAACAAAAAAAATTAAAATGTATTTTTTCAAAAAAGTTTATACTTATTCCTTACTTGAATATTTTTTAGTAAGCAGTAGAAAAATTACTTTTTGTCTACTAGGGGGGCTCGAAAACGAAAATGGTTTACGATACTTTCGGAGAAGAGCGGAAAACTTGTTTCTATATATAAGTAACCTCTGTGCAAATTTTCAACACCCTAACATATAACTGAAAATCTGGACAAATTTGTTTAAATATGAAAATACTAAGAAAAAATTTTATATAATTGCAATCACTTTTATTTTGTTGCAAATTTAATTCTTTAAATGTATTATTAAAAATAATTTATATAGGAATAATTAAAAATGAAAAAAAAAGCTTATAACAAAGACTCCTTTAGAAAACGAGTGTACGCATTTTTAAATTTGCATCCGGATGGCAATAAAAACTTTATTGTAAATCATTTTCGAATGGTGAACATACCAAAATCTACTATTTATAATATACTTAAAAGAAAAACACCAAAAAGAACACCGGCTCAAAAAGCAGTTGTTCGTTCAAAGTGCCGCAGGTTGGTTTCAATTTTTTGGAAAAAAGTTATTATTATTGACGATGAATCGTATTTTTATTTGAGCAACACTAATGTTTCTAGAAATGCTAGATTTTACTCTTCTAACATAAATGCAGCATCGAATGATGTAAGGTTATAAAGAAAAGACAAATTTGAGCCAAAATTACTTGTTTGGATTGCATCCTCTACAAAGAGAATTTCTCTGCAGAACATTCACCTCCGTCTTGGCTCCGTCAGGCCAAGCAGTCAATGAAGATGTGTATATTTCAAAATAACTTGTTAGATTGGAGAAATTTATTGAAAAACGTCATAAAAATGTCAATATTGTTTTTTGGCCTAATCTAGCTTCGTCGCATTATTCATGTAAAGTACAAAGTTATCTTAAAGCAAAAAATATTGAATTTGTACCAAAAGAGCATAATCCTGATAATGTGCCAGAATTACGTCCAATTGAAGATTTTTGGTCTGAACTTAAGAGATTAGTGTACAACAAAAACTGGCAATCTGAAAACCTAGGCAAACTTAAAAAGCCGATATAGTTTTCAATTAAAAGAATCGACATACCCAGTGGGCACCGGGCCAAAAAAAGACGTCTTTTGAACGTTCAAAAAACGTCCGAAACGTTTAAGAGACGTTCAAAAGGCGCCTTTTTATGTCCCGTGCCCACTGGGTAGAATGTGTGCATCAGCTTGCTGCCGCCACATTTAAAAGAGTAGACACTGTTCATCGTCATGGCATGAAAAACTTATAAATCTATTTATTTTTATTATTTAGTTGTTTTTTGTTATAATACTTTTTAAATTTTTAAAAAAGATGACTCCATTAAAAAGTTATACCATTTTTAATTTTGTCTAGATTTTTATTTATAACATGTTAGTACAATGTCTTCTATTTTGGCAAGGAACTTAAAATTTTAAAAGTTTAGTAAAATATCAAAATATCAATATATTTTGAGAAACATTTTTTAGTCGTCACAGCGCTTCGCGGTAGTGTATAAAACCTGCATGTGTGTACAGCTATTCACATCTAATCTTCGGTTTTTCTTGAAAATCTAACGGAAACAGATATCAAAATAATTTTTTTTTTCCAATTCGGTAAATAGATTATTTGTTAAAAGAATAAAAAAAATAGGTTTCGACTCATCACCGTTTACTCAGAAATTTCATTAAAAGGTAGGTGATAAAAATTAAGAGGTGTCGCAAAATTTTAAACGATTTTATTTAGGATCAATTATTTGCTAATTAATTGATAAATCCGGTGCGAAATTTATTTTTAATTATAAATAAAGTTAAAATGAGTAGTTTACAATAAAAAAAAAATCATCATGCAGCATTTAACAACATCATCAGGCAGCTTTTAATTCATAAAAAATTAACTTGAAATATTGTAAACTTCAAATTAATTTCAATTGGGGGCAAATGGGTCGAAAATCAGTTTCTAGTGTGATCAAGTGGCAAGTTATTGGTATGGCAAGGACAAAAAATCGCACAAACGTTCAAATAGGCAAAATACTTCACGTTTCTAAATATTGCGTTTAAACAACCATTAAAACCTGTGAACTTACCAAGAACGTCTCCGACATGCCGCGTACTGGGAGACGATTCAAACTCAGCAACCGTGACAAAAGTTGTATATTCAAAATGAGCAGAGAAAACCCCAGACTCACCAACAAAAAGCTAGCACAAATCTTTAACGAGTCAAAAAAAAGTGAGCAGAGAGCTCGTGAGACGAACATTATTGGGCAAAGGTATTGAAACGTACATAGCTGCTAGAAAACCTATTCTTTCAATCACGGATAAACGTAAATGACGAGTGTGGTCCAAAGAAAGGCTGGACTGGTCTGTGGAACAGTAGGCAAAAGTTATTTGGAGTGATGAAGCTAATTTCCAAGTCGTAAACCGCAAGGAAAAAATCTATGTCAAAAGATTTGCAACTGAGAAATATTCAGACAGGTTTTTGCAACATCGTCGACAAGGCGGTGGAGGTTCGGTTGGCATTTGGGGATGTTTTTCTCACCAAGGTATAGGCTTCTTTGAGCTGTAAGAAGGCCGAATTAATAAGTACACCAAAAAGAACACATTGAAAACTTGTTTAGTTCCATCAATCAGACACATGGCAGTAGCAAGTAAATCATCTTTCAACAAGGCGGGGCTTGAGCTCACACAGATCACTCAATCAAAGAATATTTTTTGAAAAAAAAGTTTAATCTGATACCCTGGTGCCCTAGATCACCAGATCTCAACCCAATTCAAAATATTTGGTCCTGGATCAACAATCAACTGACATACCATGAAATTCAATCAACTCAGCATTTGAAGCAACTTTTGAATGAGTACTGGCTGAAGGTATCTCGCGTGATGTGCATTAAATTAGTTGAATCAATGCATAAACGAGTTTATCTTTGCTATAAAAACAAAAGGAGGACACTTTAAATATTAATTTTGCTTTTTTTTTTCATTTTTTGTTCGAGTGTTGCAGTTTGTTTAAACTTTGTGCTTCTTATTTTTCCTATATGATTTTTTGAAGTTGTTTTTTTCTAACTAAATATTAAAATTTTTATAATATGTTCATAAACATTTTAAAGCTAATTACTTTTTCTTTAACAAATAAAACAAGGATTCAAACAAGTAGCGAAAAAGCAGCTCATTGAAATGCAGTTGACAAACAACCCATTGCACCGACCTCCGAATCTTCAGTTCAGACAACGCAGTACCCTATTATGAACTCCAGTAATTATTACCGTTCCATCACACCCTATAACAAGAACTCTGTTTAAATCTTCGCTCACTTCTGATGTGATATAGTTGTAAATACTTTCAGTCTTGGCCAACGGTCTCGGATTATAATCTCGTAATCTTTACAGAAACTTGGTGATGATGAAGACTTATCACCATTAGGCTGTTTTAAGCAAAACGCAGTAGATTTTGAACTATGAAAGAGTTCTTTTGTCCTCCTTTCAGCACGTGTTTGGAGCTTTTTAGTTTCTTTCAAATCGAACGATCCGATGCACATCAAGCGCTTTGTTCTTTGATCAGCAAAAAATGTTTGTTCTTTGAAGGGGATCTTGGATTCATTTGGACAATTGCAGTCTGTAAACGTAGAACACTTACACGCTGCTATATCACAAAGAAAGCATGATTCTTTAAACTTCTCAACTCGTGCTTTAGTTGCCATACTTTTCTCTATTCTTTTATAAACAGACTTGATATTGATACAAGATTTGTGATATACATCAATCATATCAACAATACGTTTCTTTGAAACTGTCAAAAACTTATTACCAATTGTTTCAGATCCAAGACGCCATGTTTCGTAAAAAAGAAATGCAGCAAATGTTAAAGTACCCTTTGATGTACCAAGCTCTAAAGAGCCCACTGGATGCCTTAACCACTTCTTTCAACATGTAATAAAAAAAATAATTTCAGATCTTATGATCTAAGGAGTAATGCAATGAGTCAAAAATTCCTACGCATCTCATTCTACTTTTATTCAGATTTTTTATTATATATAGAAAAAAAGAAATCTAATAGGTATAAAAGATAACCTTGACTTAAAAAACAATGTTAACGCAAGATGAAACTTTTCTATTACATGGTTGGGCGAACTTTACACCTGAAGCCAGCCATTGCTGCAACTTTAATCGAATTTCCTTTAATGGAATTTGAATTTTCTGTCCAAGGTTCAATGAAAAAGTGGTGAACAATTTAGGTGTTTTTAAGAAGCAATAAAATTGTTGTCAGATGTTGACAAAAACAATTTTGTGTTCAGGAGTTAAAAACCGCTTTGAAAAATGCAATGGAAAAACGTTTTTTGGCAATTGAAAAAACAGATTATTATTCAGTTTTCACTCTACTCAATACAAGATACAATTGGTATTTTTAAAGATACCACGCTGCTTTGCAAAATTTAAATTACGTTTTAGGGTCCCAAATGAACAATTTTAAACCACTTGAAGGTGAATAGGCTCCTGCAACACAAATTCAATCTTGCGACAATAAAAAAAGTACATCATTTTTGCACATAATTATGTGTAATTTCAAACTCAAACAGGACCATATGCGCGTTCATTAATCATCATTGACAGCATCGCGGAAGAGCATTTAACAGGGAGCTTTCGCCTCCTTCCCAACCGATGTCGCAAAACTTGCCCAGAAATGGGGTTTGAACCACGGATCTTACATTGCTGAGGCAAGTGCGCTACCACTGAGCTACGGCTGCTAAACCTTCTAAAAGCATAGAAGAAGTGTTGAATGATTTTTTAGATTGTCCAGATGGCTTCTCAATGCTTTGAGTTTTGGAGAAATTATAATTTTTCTAATTCATAATTTTTAAAACTAACTTAATTTTGTTACTCGCTTTTAGCAAGTAACAAAATTAAGTTGGCATTTTTTAAGGTGCAAATAAGGACCTATTACCACCTCCAACAACAACAGATGCTTAAATACTGTTTTCTACAGCTAAAGATATTCTCTTAAACAAAAGAAATATGACACTATGTTTAACTCCATTATTAACTAATTTAATTAATTTAATGTTTTGTTTAAATTAGAAGTATATATATATATATATATATATATATATATATATATATATATATATATATATATATATATATATATATATATGTATATATTATATACAGATTTTCTGTTCCGGTTTTGGTCTTATTTTGATTTATGTTCAGTTCCGGTCGATCAATAATTGCAACGTTTGGTTCACGTTGTGCACCTGCTGGCTTTCTGACTTAAGTTAATGCCACCGATAAATGTAAAATGTAAATAAACTTTTTATTTTTTTTGCGATTGCATTAAAAAACCGATTCAAAAGTAATTTTCAATCCGGCTGTTTTTAGTAGTTTTGCTAATACTTAAATATCTTTAAATATGTTAATAATTAACTATGAAACAAATTAGAACATAGCCGGAATCGAATAATTTTGACTTGTTTTTTTAGTAAACACAGAAATTACTTAAAAGAAAAAAAATATAGCAAAAATATTTGCTAAAAAAATATAATCTTTTTTCTAAAAAGTTTATTTTTTGAAAGTAGAAAATAAACTTTTTTAATTAATTTTAAATTTAATAGTTCAGTAAACTAAAGATTGACAGGTCTGCACCAGGTTTATATAGAAAAAAACTTGACAATCTTTAGTTTACTTAACTATTATATTTAAATTAAAAGTTTATTTTCTACTTTAGTAAAAAAGAGGTTATAAGTTTTAGCAAACTTTTAACCTCTTTTTATTTTCTACTTTTCAGTCTATAGTTACGATATTTAGCAATGCGTTTGTCAAGACATTAGTAATTAAATTGAGTTTTTTATCCTTATCAAAGAAACGGAGTATTTCCTGATTAAAGGAGCGAAATATTTTTTTGGATAAAAATTTTTTAATACAAGTAAAATTACATAAAGTACAAATATTTTATTAGCATTGCCATCCTCGTCCTCCCACATATGTAGTATATTTTTATATTAATATTAAACAAAATTATGTTGTAAGTAATTTTTTCAATTATATTAAAAAAAAATTTTTTCAAAAGAAAAGTAAAAAAGAAGATTAAAAAAAAAGTACAAAGCTTTCATTGAGTTATCTTTCTAACTCAACTACTTTTGTCTTTCACTCTAATATATCTTCGTTCTTCCCAAACTCACCTTACTCTTGGTCCGTAGAGGCAGTTATGATTCTATTAATTAGTTAAACTTGTGATTGCGGGCCTTGGTAATGTGGCCTCCGCGAGGCAATTAGCTGGAGGAGGATAAACCACAATACCTTCATATCAACTGAAAGAAAAGATAAAAAAGAAACAAAAAAAGATTACAAAGTTTGACGTTACTTTTGCTTTAAATTGGTAAAACACTGCACTGTTAATTTAAGCAGCTATTAGAGTTATTTTAAGCAGCCGATAAACTTACTAATGCAATCGTGGCGTATTAGCTTTTTTTATTTTTTGCTGTATAGATTTAATCAATACGTAAAAATTAATATAAATACAAATAGCAAGAACAAGAAATAGACATAACTTATTTTATCACAAAGCCCCTTATTCTAAACCGTTAATACAAAATAATAAAAGTAAAAACCCGTAACACTTTACCCAGTGGGCACGGTACGTTTTTAAAACGTTTTTAGGCGTTTTTACAAGGTTTAAACCTAATAAAAACGTCCAAAGAACGTCCAAACGTCCCTGTTTGTCATAAAAGTTGAAGAAGCTAACTTCAAATATATATATATATATATATATATATATATATATATATATATATATATATATATATATATATATATATATATATATATATATATATATATATGTATTGAGCAACGCAATAGCAATAAATGTGAACATATTTTAAAAAAATAAAAAAATATTTTTTTAATCTTGACATGTTTCGTAGTTAACATACTACATTTTCAAAAGATAAAATTACAATTTAAAACTCTGGATATAAATATAAAATCAAAATTTGAAGACATTACAGAGAAATATTAACAGAGATATAATTTTGACAATTAATTTTAAATAATAACAGACAAATAATTGTGTAACAATTCTATTTGTCTGTTATTATTTCTCTGTAATGTCTTCAAATTTTGATTTTATATTTATATCCAGAGTTTTAAATTGTAATGTTATCTTTTGAAAATGTAGTATGTTAACTACGAAACATGTCAGGTTCCTTTTGATATGTGTATTAAAAAAATGTATGTTTTTTTATTTTATGGGTACCCCTATGGTCGGTCCCAGCAGTCCGAAAAATAGAAAGTTTATAATTTTTGTAAATAATAAGGGAGTCACTTACAAATATTTTAAAAATATCTTAAGGGTTATTTTTGTAGCCTGATATATCTATTTTTAGATTATGTTTTGTTTTATTGCACAAGATAATGGAAATGGTCTGCCCTACCCATTTAAATAGATGATGTTTATATTTGAAGGGTAGGGGGGCTTTTTTTTTTTTTCTTACGTAATTTAAATAAAAGATATTTTTACATTTGCATTTATTTTTTAAAGCAATATTATTTGAAAGTTTTCAACCAAAATTTTTTTCTGTTGTCTGAAATTTTAGCCGATGATCTGCAACGACTAATAAATTAGCTTGGCTATCTTCTTTGTTTCTGAAAGTTTCAATGAAGTCTTGACCAAGTTTAATAGCACGTTTTGCACTATCATTTACAACAAGAGGAATAGTGACATAATTTTTAAATCTATATATAACCCGAAAATTTTCCCCAGGTTGATGAACTGATTTTAAGCCATTCTGTCTTATGTAATGTCATTTTTAATAATTCAAATAAAAACCAGCTTTCAGGACCAATAAAATCTTCAATATTTTTTTTTTTTTTTTTTCATTGTCAGTAAAAATTTCGGAATTCAGTTTCCCCATCTTATAACTGGTGGGCTTCACTGTTTGAGCTAATTTAAGAGCTAATTTTTGTAGCTGATCTACAGGTAAACATTTATCAGCAAGACACATAACCACAAATCTTTCATTTAAATATCAGTTGTGCTTTTTAAGTGATTTCAGTACGGCTTCTGCTGGTTTGAATCTGAATTCTGAATATTGTATCATTTCATTAATAGCTTTTAGATCTAAAGTAGGTGCTATGGCAGGGATAGGAGCTTTAATAAACCATGGAACATAAAATAGTGCTGTGAATGAAGCAATTTCATAAATCAGCTTTCCCTCTTGCAATGATATTATGTTAGGACATATGTTACTGAATTGTGGCTGAAGAAGATCATATGTTAAATAATAAGCTCCCTGTGCCATAAACCTGGCATGATGCGAAGCCATTGGAAATCTAAATTAAAATTTTTTTACTTTGCCACTTAATCAAAGAACTGCTAATTGTATAAAATACTGATAGTCATTTCTTGGAAATATATCATTATCTAGGCAATTTTGAAGGAATGCTAATGATTCAGAAGCCTAAATTTCAAAGAACTTTATTATTAAAATTTATAATTAAACACATTATTCTAAATAGGACAATTAAACCAACCTGCTTTTCCAAAAAAGAAACAATTTTTTTTCTGAGTAAATTTCTTAAGGTTATCATAATTTATCTTCTTTTCAAGAATCGATTTCCAATTACCCTTCAGCCTATCAAATAACTCAGTCTTTGGTCCACTTGTTTTTCCACCAGTAAGAACATTTGAAAAGTGCTAAAATATATTTATTTCAAATCATTTAAATAAATTTTATTAATAAAGCATTTGATTCATCAAGAAATATTAATAATTAAATATATAAATAAGTATAAAAATATTATATGATTTTTTCAATATTTACCTTTATATGTAATTCATAAATGTGATGACGACAAGCCATCAAAATTAAAACTTTTTCTCTCCACTGCTCAATTAGAGTACAGACTCTTTTTAGCCAACCAGTATTTGTAACTGTGGTGTCAAAGGACAGGCAATCAACATAGTCAAATAGCTCTCAGGCTTGTAAAGTTTTCTTGATTGCTTTCCTAAGAGACTCAGCAGTGCCATCTTTCACAATTAAAATACCCAAAAGTTGGTTTTCTGAGAGATCTGATGAACTGATTAGTACAGCTACTCATTCAACTTTTTCTTTACCAAATTCTTTCATTTCTAACATAATATTTGAGTCAAATTACACAGTAAGACTTTTACCCTTAGCCAATGTAATAAAGTTGTTTTTAATATTACAGGCTGTTTTTCTTATACTTAATTTTTTCTGCCTCAAAATACTTCGTTTAGAAATAGGAAAATCAACTGTCGTTCCAGAACTATTATTTATAAGAGAAGCAAGAGTGCACTCAGTGCAGTCGAACTTATTCCATACCGTGATGCTGTTGGAGCTAAATCTTATCCTATATTTTTTGGAACAATAAGAGAAACAACATTAGATTTTCCAATTTTTCTAGAAGGCTATAGATACTCTTCATCTTGGTTATCATCTCAAGTATTTAAAGTTTTTGTTGTGTTTTCATATTTCTCAGTAACCAACTCTTTCTGTTTCCTTACGGACTCTTTTGTTTTTTGATTTTTTATTTTCATTTCTCTTTTTGTTTTGTTTTTTACAAACTTTTGTAAAATTTTATCTTTACCCAACATTTTCTGAACACGCGCTCCTTACTTGTCGTTAAGAAAATCTGCATCTAGTTTTTATATCTTTAGTTTTATCTTTCATAATAATACCTTCACAATTCTTTTGACTTACATCAAATACCTCCTCTAGCATTCTTGAAAACTGTTCTCTTTTTTAAAACTAAATTTGTACTTAAACGGTTCCTGTGTTTGTTTAAATCTTTTTTCTTCTTTTCTAAGTCAATAATCTTGTCTCTAAAATGAATGTAGAAGAATGCAAAAAAATTGTATGACTTCATAATTGCTACTTATATAACATAATTTTGAAATTGGATTAAACTAAAAATTAAAATTATTTTAATTTATAAAAACCTGATATGCTTGTCAGTATTAATAAAAGGAATTCCTGCTTTTTGCTATATTTTTTTCACCTCATAAACAATTCATGGTAAATATTTTTGGAGACAATCGCCTATTTCAGCACATTGTGTAGTAAAGAAATCACCAAGAGGACATGAAGCTATACTAACTGAGGAGATATTTAGAAAATCAGCTCTTAGCATAAGATCTATGTAATGGTAATATTGCAATTCAGTTTTTTTTAGTTGGCGATTGTGTATTAAGTATTGTTCTAATTCTTTTTCCAACAAGAAAAACTTCACGATAAGATATTTTTCCAAAACTATTGCTTGTTGATATTATTTTTATTTACACTAAAATAAAAATTTTAAAAATCACCGATTTTTTTAACTTAACTCTTCCCCCCTACCTCCCAAATATAAACATCATGAGTTTAAATGGGTAGGGCTAACCATTTCCATCATCTTTTGCAATAAATCAAAACATAATCTAAAAATAGATATATCAGGCTACAAAAATAACCCTTAAGATATCTTTAAAATAATTGTAGGTGACCCTACTCCCCTTTTCATTTACAAAAGTTATAAATTTTCTTTTTTCGGACTGCTGGGACCGACCATATGGGTACCCATTAAAAAAAATTACTTTTATTTAATACAAATATCAAAAGGAACCAGAAAAATTATTATGGTATTTTTTTTAATGACAATGTTTTATGCCCCACCCTAATGTACATAAATATATTTTTAGGCAATAAGCAATCAAAAGGAAAATACCTTAGATATTTGATAAATATTAAAGTTATGCGTAGTTTAGTCATTATTATATTATATTATGGCTAAAATATAATAATAAGAATAGAATAAATAAATGGTGCTCGTTTGAAGATGCCTAAGACAACTTTTTATAATTCATTTAGCGCATCAAGTTAAATAATGACATTAACTCAGAAAAATCATTCTAAAGACTAACATTGCAATTCCAAAAACTGCCACTGTTTAAAGACACCGTACCAAGGATCTACATCTTCAATTGTACAGTGACGCATTAAAACCACGTCTTTCTCAAAATTATATTCATGATCTTTTTAAATTTTGCAAAAAACACCAGTATTGGGCTGTTAAAACCAAGCAACGTGTTAATTTTTAGATGAAGCGCAATTTAGGCAGTTTTGGGCATACAAACACATTGTTTGCTAGTTTTTTCATGCCATTAGGGTAACTTTTCATCAGACTTAAATCATCTGAACATGGTTTCAGAAAAATTCTGTAAATATTTTTGTCCTGTGACCAGGCGCTATATCTGACTTAAACCCCACCAAAAACATGGGTGAAATTGAAAGCAGAAGTTTCTAATCAGAGCCCAGTCTCATTATCAGATCTGAATAAAGTCATAGTGAAACGTGGTGTTATAAAATAAGGCTGAAATATTGTGACAGACTAATTTGAATGGTTTCTATACCAGGTAAACTTAATAAAATTTAAAGTCTTGTTAAAATTTCCAGTTTTAAGTACTCAGTTTTAAGTACTTATTGAATGCTTTTACTCTTTGAGGTATAGCTTTAATGCCGCAAAGAATAGGAGCTGTTCTATAAGTATATATTTATATATATATATATATATTTATATATATATATATATATATATATATATATATATATATATATATATATATATATTACAACAATAAAAAACTCTTATTCGATGAAAAGTGCTCAATGTTAACAAAATGGCGGCTTTTGTCGTCCACAAGATTGAGAAATTAAATTTACAACTCAATTAAAAATATTAAAAATTAAAAATTAAAATCGTCTACAAGATGGAGGAATTACATTTACAATACTTAATTAAAAATATATTTATACCATCCGAGAACTTATATTGCAACTACTAGCAAAGACCAAATCACTAATAAAAAAAATGAGGTGGAAAGCATCATTATTTATTAACAACCTGTCTGATCAAAATTATTCGCTTAACAATATAAACTATAGTATTAGCTCTTCAAATTGTCTTCCGCAAATAAAAGAAAGGTCAATATTTGAAAGTAATTTAAAAAACCTTGTTAAAACCATTAAGTTCCTTAAAATCTGCATTTTTTTTCTAGATAAAA
>NC_088930.1:43482500-43562500 GCF_038396675.1 Hydra vulgaris | reverse complement strand
GTTTTTATGCTTATAAAATATATAGTCAAAAGGCTTTAGCATTTTGCAGACAGTTGGAATTGAATAAGGAGAAGATAGTTTAAAGATGCTCTGTCGGTTCCTATGCATTAGTTTTTTTTTTCAGTTTTTTTCTTCCTCTGATGACTGTGTTGCAGCCGTTAACGATGTGAATTAACAATCTGATTTAAAAGTTGTTCAACTATATTGCAGTTGACTGGTTACTCGCTGAAGATGCATTGACTGTACTAAACAGACATAATTGATATTTAACATCGGAGACAGTATCGTAGCGAAGAACTCGTAGGGCCCGCAGCCGCGGGAGCGCCCAGAATTATTAGGGGCCCAGCCAAAATTTTCAAATTTTTTTAAAAGTTGTCATTCTTAAAAATAATATGCATGTATATAAACATAGCAACATTAGCAATTTTTGCTGTTATTATATTGCTAAGAACTAAAAACATTTTTTCAGACTACTTTTTTTTAGCTTTAATAATAATCTAATACTTCAAATTGTAAACTTTTTATTTATTTGTTTCTAAAAATCAAAACAAACTGTACCAACTCATAAATATACAATTTAGTTAAATGGAAAGTATGATGTTGTAAGGTTTTCAAGCAAAATACAATATTGAAGCTATTGTATTAAAACAATAACTCACTTTTAAAAAAAGATTGCTAAGACGAACATCGACGCTGCAGTGTAGCTACCTTCATTACTGATGTATTTGTCTCACATGAAGTTAATTAGTTCGATAAAAGTTTTCTCAAACGGGTTTTGGCCTCTGTAAAAGTTAACTATAAACACATACTTATCTAGGTTATACATTGACTAAATGATGCAATTTAATATAATATATTGCTAAATCCTTCAAATAAGCTTAACTAGAAAACCCTTTGATGGTTGCTTCATTGTCGGTAATTTTAACATATCATATTTTCTACGTTTAAATAATCTATGGTTCTCTAACCTTATTAACATATGGTTGACATATTAACATATGACTTGTTATTTGTCTGCGGCAGTAATTCTATTTTAAGAATTATTTCCTAACGCTATATTAGGTAATAATGCTTCGGGCAGCTTTAGTATCACTTAAGGAATATTAGCTTTAAAAGTGAATCTCAGTTATTTAGTTATAGCAAAGGTGATTACGATTCAATATCAAACTTTATTAGCATCAATCAAGTGGAATATTTTATTTCTGCGTAAAACCGCGGATCAAATGTCTTATTCATTAATTTCTAACAATTGTACTGATTGCGAATATTTTATCCCCAAGGTAATAAAACAAATAAAAAGTATTATCCTTGCGTTACTCCACATATTAAAAACCTTATCCGAGCAAAAAACTATACTTGGTATAACTGCTTCTTATTCGTTCCGCTGAAATGTTAAAGCAAAAATAGCAACTAAAAAAGAAATAATAATAAAATCCCTCTGAATAATTTTCATCGTTAAAAAAAAGATACTGACCTGAATGAACTTATAATGACAACTAAGGTTTTTCTATTTCAGACATTATTAACTTACAAAACTAAACCCTTATGAATATTTTTTTCATTTAAAAAATTTTTTCATAAACTCTCTAATTCTGGAACTCTACTCACTCTCTAAAAATTAGCAACATTTATTTTGATTTATAAAAAACGAAAGATAAATTACTTGCTGAACTCTATCTCACTAAACTATGTTGCTTGCATAATAGTCGAAATACTTGTTAAGAACAAAATCTTTAAGCACATTAACGATAATAAAATGCCATGTTGATAAATCAACATTGCTTTCTTTTCCAAAAACTATGCGTGACTAATCTTATAGAAACTTTCGATAATATTTTATCTTCAAAAGTATTTCCCAATTTATTGCTTTAATATCGAAACGTTGATTCTCTACCTAAAAACAGACTTATATTAAAATTAAGAATTTCGGAATAAATTGGAAATTGTATATAAAGGTATAATAAATCAACCCCTAAAAAGCTCTATTAAAATGCATAATTTAGGAGTCATTATTTCATGTAACGCCAAGTGTAGCACACTTTTTTGTGCAGTTGTCTCAAAGTTCTTACATATTCTTGGTATGCAAAAAGACATTTACTATTATTGATGAAAAAATGGTTCTCAAGTTATATGAAGTTTTTATCAGATTACACCATAAATACACAGTGTTTTTTTTGGGTTTCTTATTTAAAAACTAATAAAACCTTGGTTGAATCTATTCAACGGAAGGTAACAAAATGGGGTTTCAGTTTATAACATCTTTAATACTGAAAAGAATAAAAAGATTGAATCTACCATCATTGACTAAGCGTTTTTGCTGAGGCAGCGATAAGCTTAGGGCTAAGAGTAATTTTTCGCACTTTTTTCGCGCATTTTACACTTTGAAAATTTCCGCATTTTTGCATTTTACCCGTGTCCACAATAATATATTATGATATAAGTTGCTCATTTAAAAATATAATAGCAACACTTATGTATATTTGATTTTACCAGTTAGCATAGTAATTGCAAAAAGACCCTTAAGCACATTAAAACACATTTAAGGACAACGATTGCAAAATTCATTTTTTCTGCACTAAAGCCACTGAAGCAGAAATAGAAGCACAATTAAATTTAAAAGGTGTTATAGACCAATTTGCAGCTATAAAGACAAGAAGAAAACCTTAATTAGGTTTTCTACTTACTAGACTTGCATAATGTAACATTCTGGTTTCTATTCAATTAAACCAAAATTGAATTTAAAAATAAGGCTTTTGATTTTATGTATAATTTTTGTCAAGAAAAGGAATGGGAGGAACGGGGGAGCAGAGAAGTAATTTAGGGGCCCGAATTAAAATTTTGCGGGGAGGATAATTTTTTGTCAGTACGCTACTGAACAGAGATGATTGTACTCTTTCTGTTTTCTGCTAAGCTTAGCAATAATGAAAAATCTAAAAAAATCGTCTTCTATCTTACAAACCAAATATACCTAAATTATCTCAAATGATGTGGAAGAGAGGTGTTTATTCTGTTTATTTTAGAGTTAATTGATCCCGATTAAATTAAATAAAGAACCAATCGTAAGAACATAGTAAAAATATAAAAAAATCACAAAACTTATTTACATTTGGAGCATTTTAAATTTAACATTATTTTGAGTTATAAATACAGTTTTTTTAATTTTAAATTTTGCTCGATTTGTTACACTCTAGTTTGATTGAATACTTAGGAAATACTAAGCAATGGCTTAAGACCACCAAGAGTACACATCTATTATCATCTTAAGATCATCAAGAGTACACATCAATTATCATCTTAAGACCACCAAAAGTACACATTTATTATTATTTTAAGACCACCAAGAGTACACATCTATTATCATCTTAAGAAAACCAAGAGTACGCATCTATTAATAATAAAGTAAATAAAGTTTTGTCTATAAAAAATTAACAATTTAATGAAAATATTAGGCTGTATCTTAAACAATTGGTTGTCAATGAAACAAGTCTTTAATTATTTTACAACTTTAGTCTTTTTCTGAAAAAAATTACAAGTTGGTTGCACATTTTATCTCTTAATACTATTAAAAACCTCTTGGTTAACGATTTTCACAAAAATGTTTCAAAAAATAAAATACTTTATTCCATTTAATATTGGTATCGTTTAAAGTTGCAATAGTAAAATAATTACAAAGTTTTCAAAACTTACCGTAATTAACTATATCCGGGCTTATGCATTTCTTTATGTAGTACGCAGCTAGCATAAGTGTTTGATTTTGAGACAAAGCATTGGTTTTCAAAGCAACCTAATTTTAAAGAAATGTAGTTTAATAGCATCTTTAATCGTTTTATTTTTCCTTATAAACGCTTTATATACAAATATATTAAATGTGCGTGGATGCAAATAAAAAAAAAAATATATATATATATATATATATATATGTATATATATATATATATATATATATATATATATATATATATATATATATATATATATATATATATATATATATATATATATATATATATATATATATATATATATATATAATAATGTAGTAAGAACTACGAAATTAATGTAGTAAGACTACGAAACATTCAAGAATAAAAAGTATTGTGATTTTTATTAAAATTTTTACAAATTTATTGCTTATGCGATGTTCGATAAATATATACTCCATGAAAACAAAATTTTTAAAGTTTTAAAAGTTATCCAATATGACTCCATGGAAACAAAATTTTAAAAGTTTTAAAAGTTTAATGTGGCGTAAACTTAACGTAAACCAACCAGGATCAATCTTCGGTATCAAATGAGGAAATAGGAAAATATATTTTTGTGTCTACTCTTCAAGATTATTTCACTCCTTGTATTAAGTAGGTTATTTCTTTTATACATCAAAACTTGAAACTTCTCGTTCAAACAGAGGTTGCAAACTCTTGATGCTGGGTTGTATGGTTTGAATTGTTTAACAATCTTCGATTTGACAAAAGGTGTACAGTTTTTTTCTTTTAATTTCCATACTTCTTTAGATAACTCTGTATCATTTTTGTATCTAATTGCATTAAAGGATTTTAAGTGGTTTGCATACAGAACTTTAAAAGATGTTTCGCTGAGCCCAATTTACACTTTTTATTTGTATTCCGAATTGTTTGAATAAATGGTGGCCTGATAAATGATGTTGTTGGAAGGGCAATGATTGTTAATTGGACATTTGGATTTGTCAATGCAGTTGCATTTCATTTCATCATTTTTTGACTCCTTATGTAAAATTCTTTTATTAAGAGAGTTGATAATGGATTTTATGTTTGGCATGCAGGAATAACTTATTTTGATTGTGTTTCTATTAAACATTTTACGAAGTCTGTGGTTAACTGGAAAGTGCAGGTCGATGAGACTCAAAAAAAAGAAAGTTATACCAAATTATCTTGAAAGGAGGATTATACCAAATTTTCTTGCGTTTATGGTTGCCATTTGTTGATTTAATACTTGGATGGTATGCAAGTTCGCAATAGTACCCTAATTTTGTCAAGGCTTCTTGATAACCATGAGCGAGATCTCGTCTCGTTCTCGTTTCTCGTGAGAAATGGGACTTCTCGTGAGAAACGAGAAATAGAAAATTCTCGCGAGAAGTAGAACGAGACTTAAATATTATATTATTTTCTAAATTAAAAATTATTATAATTTACAAAATGCTTAATAATTTGTTTTTTTAATTAATTAATATTTTAACTCCGTGATTTTAATTAGATTTATAATTAGATTTTTTAATTAGATTTTTTAATTAGATTTTTTTTTTAAATCTAATTAAAAAATTTTAATTAGATTTTAAATATTTTTAATTAGATTTTAAATGCAAAAACTTTTTGTATAAAATGGTGCACTTTCGTTAAATTCATTAGTTTACCAGTGGAATTCAACTTGACACATTTTGTTCATATTGAACAGAAATATTCTTGCATCATTTCAACGATCAAAAATGTTACCAAGAAAAAACAAAATCTGGAGATATTTTCAAAAAACAAGTGACGGTGCTGAATGCAAGGCGTGCAAAAAGTCTTTGAAAACAAAAGATAGAAAAACAAGCGGACTTCATTGTCACCTCGAAAAAAAACTCAGCCAAGATTACGTTGAGTATTCTGAAAAAATTGACGACTCTCTTCTTCCTCCTCCTAAAAAGAATCAACGAACTATGGTCGAAATGCTTGAAAAGTCCAAATATGACAAAGACAATTCCATTCAAAAACAGTTTGACTCTGCAATGCTGGATTACTTTTACACTGATCTGGCATCCTTTTCAGCAGTCGTAGGAAAAGGTTTCAAGAAATTGTTTGACATTGCAAACCCTAAACTGAGCCTTCATCACAAAACAACATATTCAAGAAAGCTTTCAATTCGGTCAAGAGAAATTCAAGCTGGAATGAAGAGCATAATAACGGAGATTACGCCAAACCTAAAAAATGCTGCATTTAATTCTGACCTTCGGACTTTTAGAGCTCAGGACAGCTACATCTCTTGGACTTTTCATGCTATTAACGAAAATTAGAGACTACATCACTGGACACCCCATGTCCAACAGTTTCCAGGCAGACACACAGGTATCTTAATTGAAGGAAAGCTGGATTCTTTCTTAGAAGAACTAAATTTGCCTGCTGATTTGCCAATGTACTGCAAATGTGAACGGCCAGGCAAGAAACATGAAACTTGCAGTCAAATTGTCAAAGCGCCTTGACCAATACTTGTGCAACAATCATATTTTGAAATGTGCAGTTCAAGACTCATTTGGTTTGACTGCTGGAATGGATGATGCGTTGCAAATATGCAAAGATTTGGCTTCTTTAACTCACCAGTCAACAGTTGCAGCTGAGTTGCTTGAATCAATTTTAGACAGTTACGCTAATCTGTTGACACAAGATGGAATAGTGAACTGGATTGCATGGCTTCTGTCCTACATCTAAAGGGTGCAATTATCAGCTTATGTGCAAATGAAGATATTTTTTCTTCAAAGACCATCAATCAGTGCATCACAGTGGAAATCAATCGAGGGAGCAGTAGAAATTTTGGCACCACTTAAAGAAGCTACAGAAACGTGGTCGGCTGAGTCTATTCCAACAATTAACACTGTCGCCGATTCTCTTTATTTAATCCATGACAAAATTGATCAATTTATTGGGACGGATGGAAAAAATGGCTACGGTGTCTTGAATGCAAAAAACTTGAAAAGCTGCATTGAGAAAAGGTTTCCTCTTTGTAACACTGGAAACTTAATGAGTGCTGCAGCAAACTACTTAAATCCTGTTTTAAAGGGACTTCATTTGAAGCTCTTCAAAAAATTTCAAACAACAATAGAATGTTTAGCCTCACAGGTTAAGGATAATGTTGAGTGCCAACCTGTTGCCTGAGTCCTTCAGCAGATTTTTCCCCTAATTTAAAACTGAAGCGCAAGTTAAACGTCAGACTTGAAACACAAGAGCTAACATCTGAACTGAATCCTGTTTTGAGCAAAATGCGCCAGTATGAATATCTCCCTGATGCCAAAAAAGACTACCCGATTCTTGATTGGTGGAAATTACATTAAAATACATTGCCAGAACTCTCTTCATTAGCTAGACAAATTTTAGCTGTTCCAGCAAGTTCAAATAAATCAGAGAGAGTTTTTAGCTCAGGTGGAAATGTCGTCCGATCATCCAGACACAACTTACACCCAGAAAAAGTAGAACAAATCATCTTAATCAGAGAAAACATTGTCTTGTTGGAAAAGTTCGGCAAAAAAATTCTGAATTAATATTTGAAAAAGTTGTTTACATTTGACAAATGTCATTTGCGCCTATTTGTCAAAACCATGTTTACACTTTTTTTTTTACTTGGATTTTAATAAATTTGTTTTCAAAAATTGTTAAATTTCTCGTCTTGTCTCGTTCTCGGTCTCACGAGAAGTACTAACTTCTCGTCTCGGTCTCGTCTTAGTTTAAAAAAACCTAGTCTCGCTCATGGTTACTTCTTGATAAGAATGAATACTTTCTTTAAAAGTTGATTCACTTGACGATGCTGCTGATAATCCTAATTCAATAGTCTTAGAAATACTTTTTATTACACTCGGTAGATGATTAGAACTAATATGCATATAATTCAGTATAAAATCTGGATTGCGGTATGGATGAAAAGAACCATCGTTAACGGTAATTCAATGTTAAATCGAGTTAACTATTTTCAAATTACATTTAATAGAGATTAGAAGCTTGTTGTTCTTAAAAATTTATGCAAAATATTTTTTATCATTTTCTTCTCCTGACCACTTTTGTTCTTTAACATAGTTAATTTATCATCTCAATATATATCAAAATTGCGTTTATCATAACACTGCGACATTTGATGCAAAATAATATAAATAAGACCAAAACGCTTATAAAAAGAATGAGGTGGAAAGCGCTTATATTTCATTAACAAATTATCGAATGAAAAAGATTCTCTTGATTACATAAACTACGGTATTAACTTTTCTGAATGTCCTCAGCAAATTAAGGAAACGCTTGGATTAAGAAAAAGGGAGGATTATTCGATGTCACTATAGGGGCCTTTAATGGCTTGACGATTTGCGAATTAGTGGGGATTTTTATTTTGCATCAAATGTCGCAGTGTTATGATAAATGCAATTCTTAACGGAAAAACGTGTCATTAAAAATATATTTAATTACGTTTCATAAATCAAATTCGTATAATTAACTAAGTAACTAAAATACTAACTATTACATGATATTGATAAGTTTCAGTTGTGAATAAGAATTAAATAATAAAAATAACTTAAAAAGCGTTAACATACGAATACAATTGCATAATCCAGGAACAATGCCTTTGTTGAAATCGAAAAAAACCTAATTTAAGAAATGAGTGCTAAAACATAATTATGTAGGGTGTTAGGGTGTAGGCTGGGGTGGAGTAATACGGATAGAATTTTAGATATATTTTTTTAAATATAATTTTTTTTTTAGTTAATTACTACCATAAAAACTTTTGTTATTTTTCTTTACATTTAGGGTGTATACAATAACTTCACAATGAGTAGAATATAAATATATTTTCCATAATCAGCTTACTAATTATTTTTTAGCAACACCTTTCATATATCCATATTACCCCACTGGTGGGGTAATACGGATAATATACGGATATATTTGGTACATATGTTATTGAAAAATATATGATACTATATTTAAAAGCAAAAGTGAGCTTAAATATATAAATAAATATCATGTAGCTTATGATTTTGTAACAAAATTCTATAATGTTAATAGGATTTTATATATATCCACTTTAACCCACTATCATTTTACCTGTATATCCATTTTACCCAATTTTAGATTTTTTTTTGTTTATCAATATGGGTTAGAGAACTTATAAATTAAATTTTACATGTTGTTACATGATGGTCCAACTAATAAATTTACATTATTATTCTTGGATAAGTAATATTACTGAAGTCTGCGGACAAAAGTATTGAAATGTAATGCTTTTTTTATTTTTTTCAAAATAAAATGTTCTACATTTTAACTATTCATGTAAATCAAATGTAAACATTGTTAATGCATAAAAAAGAAGCTAATTACGTGTGTAAACTGTTGTTAGTTTTTAGGTTTTAGCATTATGTATAATAGATAACTTACTCCATGCATACTTATTGAATATATCCATTTTACCCCAACAATCCATATTACCCCACCCTACCTTATTAAAATTCTTAAAAATAGCTCTCTTGTTTTTTAATAGAATGATTTTATGTTTTGTGAGTTTCACTTTATTTTATTTTTGAGGTGCTCTGCTATAAGACATTTTGCTTTTATTACCTTAATAGCAACAAATAAATTGAAAAAAGTTTTAAAGACATTCTTTTCAAAGATTTTTTCTAAAATGTTTTGCTTTAGAAAGAAAAAAAAGTAAGGGTGGGAAGGTGGGGGGAACACCTGTTTTCCCCTTGTACTGTTGGCCCTGGAAAATGTTTTAATATGTAGCATTTCAACGTTATTGGGACTATACAGCTGCTGAAGGTTTTAAAACTCAAGCTAATTTAGAAGAAATATATATAAACAAAAAAAAAATTAAAAACTGCAGTTGCAAAAACTGCAAATCAGGAAGAATCCTACCTGATGAACCTACTGATGGTGAAATATAGTGTTGAAGAAATCAAAATTTAGATAGGTGTTTTTACTAATTTATTAATGATTTGTTCTTTTAGAACATTGAGCACTCTGTTTGTAGAATACACTAACATAATTTATATATTAACATATATATATATATATATATATATGTATGTATATGTATATATGTATACCAACTATAAATGTATAAATCATTGAAGAACCATTTAACAACATTACTCTTATTAAATAATAAATAATAACAGTTTAAAAATGTTTTCGAGTCTTTTTTTGTAAATGCACGATTATTAACCTCACTGAAAAAAAAGCACAAAATATAAATGGAACAAAATTTGTAGTGGTAATTTCAAAAATGTAGAGGCTATATTCACGTGGTTTGTCGCAAAACGAAGTCAGCAAGAACCAATAAATGAAACTATACTGAAAAAAAAGGCACTGAAATATGCAAAAGCATTAGGAGAGTTGCATTATAAAGCATCTAATTTTAGGTTTCGGAAAAAAAATTACTTGTGTTATTTGAAAATTTAAAAAAAAACATCAAACTCCCTTACACATATAAGAATCAGCTAAAGCGTTGGATGGCAGAAGACCTTATAGAATGGGTAAAAATGCTTGAATCATCTTTTCGTTCTCAGGACAGGAAAGTAGCACTCCTGGTGAACAACTACCCATCTATACATTGATGGACTTAGCAACATCAACCTGATGTTTTTCATTCTCTTAATACCCTATCTGTCCTTCATTAATCAAGGCGTAATATAAAGTCTTAAAGCTTATTATTACCACAAAATTTTGTGTCTGTGTATTAAACCTGTCAATAATAACAAACCCCTGCCAAAAATTTCAAATCTTTCAAGCATTTACTAATCTTGCTTTTTCAATGCTGCGTCAAAGAAGACTGTCATCAATTGCAAAAACAAACAAGCATATTGCAGAAGCTGATGATGATCATTCATTTAAATCTCCGACAGAAGAACATGACCGTTTGGCACTAGAATTTAACTCTTGTTTAGATAGCTTGGATGATATTGACGTAGAAGCCCCACTACGCCAAACTGATGTTCAATTAGAAGATGCTTTTTAAACACTTTAAAATGCTTTTACATTTACAGCTCAAAATACGAAAATGAAATACGATCTCTGGCACTGAAATTTGAGAATTTGATGGAGATAGAAAAGATTTTCTCCAAAAAAATGCTTTATTTTTAATGCAATCGGGCAAATTTACTTATATTTTTAACCTCGTTTTTGATATTTTGAACGTTAAATGTCTTAAACTTTATTCCAGGTTCTCTCAGCGTTCAAAGTATCAAGAGTTGACTGTACGTGTTTAAGGTATGTGTTCAAAGTTAACTCAGTGAATATTGGTGCTAAATATTGAAGTTTAAATCAAACATTAGAAACACTTTTTGCTTTTGATGTTTACTGTCCCACCAGCAGCGCAAAACATCCCTCATCTCACCTGCAGTGCAATACATCTCTAAGCTATAACTGAGCAGCTCAAAAATTTGACGGCTTTTCGGGACTTTTTATACAGAAATTTATTGCAAATTGTAAAAAGTCAAAAGCATATCATTTTATTTATTGAGCAACCAATTTTTTTTCCTTGTAGTTCGATAGATAAATAATATAACAACAAAAGAATATAACAAATTAATTGTTAAAGAAACACATCATTATGTTTTATTTCAAAACAGTGGGCACAAGACGTAACTTAAACGTCTAAAAAACATATTAATACTGTTAAATATGTGTTTTATACTTCTAAAACACATTTTTGGTCACTTTAAGAACTTCATTTTTGTTAATGTGTTTACAAAATTATGTTGTTTAAAAAATTAATTTAGAAATTTTAAATTATTGAACTATTAATCGTTTAAAAATAATTCTATTGAGACAAATACCAAAATTACAAATAGTTTAGAACAATAGCTAAACAAAAAATAATTCATAACAATTAATTTAAAAAAGTATTGTCGTTTATACAGCTCCAAGCAGCTATCGGAATTGTCAACGCAGTTTTAATTTTGGTTTATTAATTTTTTTTTGAATAACATCAAAAAGAAATTTTTATTAAAAAATTATAATCCAAAATGATGTATTGATGATGTATAAACTGTTTTATTTAGTGTTAGTTATTTTATTTAAATTGATTAAAATATTTTTTTGATTTCTTTATTCTTCCTGGAGCAGAGTCGAATGTGAGCGATCAGAGCGTTTAGTAGGGTAGAGTAAAAAAATTTTTTTCAAGAATGCAACTATTCTCCCGGATTTTTATATTAGTTATAAAGAAACTAAAAAAATGAGACCAAGACAAATAAAATTGGAAGTGAAAAACCCCATGCCGCAATTTTTGGCTAATATTATGGCTTTATTAATTTCATTATATTTCTTATTATATTTTTCTTATAAAAAGATTGACTCTAAAAAGTCAGACCAAAATGATTGATATATCTGCTTGCCAATGTAAATTAAATAAATATAATCTTGCTATGCCAAATTTACTATGGTACTAGCTATAGAGCACATTTTCCCTTAAGATACAAGGAGCGAACTCAAAATTGACTATCATTATTAATAGACAAAGAAAAAATAACCGCAGCGTATTTGAAGCTAGTAGAGCAATTGACCGGAGCAAGATAAAGCGTGACCAATTGAAAACCAGAGTTAACTTGAAAGTTAGTGAAGGTCAAGTAAAGGCGTTGTATTTTGTTTAGAAAAATGATCGGACGTTCAATAAAAAGAGAACCATGGTCATGGAAAAACAAATATCCCTGATTGAGGAACCTTGATGAGGTTTTTTGAGGCACTGCTCTTTTTTTAGCAAAACAGCTGAAGCATTAAAATCTCAAATTCTATAGGATTCTAACAAATTGTTGACGCCATTGAAGTTAAAACTTGAATGGCGTTTACATTAACATCAATTTTCTGTGGAGTTTAACTGACCAAAGTCTGGTTCCAGATACTATTCATGCTCTATTAAGTCTCTTGTAGCTTGTGAGCTTTTACAGGTTTTTGATTTTCATTCTTTAAACCATAATGTAGCATAGATTATGTGCGACTTGGTTGATTAGAGTAATTCACTGTGGGCAGAGCCACCACTAACATTACAGCTCACTGATGAGCAATTGAAAGAAGCAAAGGAGGATTACATACAAATTTGTGATCTTTTGGAAAAATTATCGAGCCACACGGAAGCTGTAGAACTTTGTGTAAAGATGGTAACAGCTGTTTATGCTTCGGTTTGTGGTGATATAAAAAGAGATGGGATGACACGTGCCTGCCAACAATCTAGAAATAATATGCCAATATTTAATACCGAGGCACATTATAAAATTATTTAGTACAATTTCGGCTCTATATATATTAATACTATGTAGTAAATGCAACTGTTCAATTTTAAACCTCCTTTAAAATAACGTGTTAATAGACTAGAAAAAAAGCATTCAAAAGGAAAAATACTTCTCAAACTGTTACTTAAAATAAAAAACGTCAAATATGGCAATTTCTAAAAATTTGCCTAATTTGGCAAAAATTGCTGCAGAGGGTAATTCTTGTCCAATTTTGCTCATCTTTTTTAGTTTTCTTATAACTAATACAGAAATCAGGAAGAATAATAGATTTAAAAAGAAAACGTTTTTTTCATTCCACCCTAGCCACCCTAGCGTTTATCTCAATTGTTGTTTGTACAACCTCTTTTTAAAATCTTTTGTTTTGATGGGGCAGAGTCAAAAAAAAAAAAGCCATTGCTTTGCCTAAAAGGTATTTTACCTAACTAAGAAAACTTTGCTTTATAAACTAATGAGTAACCAGTTTTGCATTGTTTCAAAAAAAACAACAGTTCGTAGCATCAAAAAAAACTATAATTTGTGACGTCAGACTTTTATGAAATTCAAGTACGTTATTTGAAATTACTCAATAGTGGTACAAAAAACATGTAATCCTAAAATGCTCATTCATTGATGTTTTCATACTTTTTTTTCAACTAAGTGTTGATTAACAAGTTTGAAAAAAACAAAATCAAATTTCTCTGCTAGGCTTTTCAAAACAAAACGAAAAAAAAAGATTTACTTGATAAGGTTTAACTTCCTGCGCACTTTTAACCTCCCATGAACTTTTATCATATTATAAAAATGTAAGTGTTTATTAAGTAATAAAAACAGTAAAATAAAAAATATATATACCAATGCGATAATACAAATTTGCGAAATTACCAACATCTCAATAAAAGCTTATATTCTATAAAAAAAAAAAGTTTATTATTACACTTGAATATACTATAAACTTTTTTAACTAAAAGTTAATTAATTAACTAAAGTTAGATGTCTTTTTTGCTCAATGATGTATATATATATATATATATATATATATATATATATATATATATATATATATATATATATATATATATATATATATATATATATATATATGTATGTATATATATATAATATACATCATTGAGCAAAAAAGATATATATTATATATATATATATATATATATATATATATATATATATATATAAATATAAAGATATATATTATATATATATATATAATTTATTTTACAATAAATTACATTAGTTCCACTTAAAACATTTTAATGATTTTTATACCGTAATTAAGTCGCTTGAGGACAGCAAATTCAATTCTATTTAGAATCAAAAATTTAAAACATTTGAATATTTGAATTTAATATCATCACAAAAAAAATTATATAAAACATTTTTTTCAAATATACAATTTTATAATTTCATAAATTTAAAAAATGTCAATGTAATAATAAGAAGTGTGAAAAGCAACAAAATGTTTTTATATATTTTTAAATATATTTTTCCGGCTTTTTGACTGTTTATATACCTATAGATTGCTTAAATAAAAGTACTAATGACAGCACAAACATCTTCAATCAAAAATTATCTAATGACATTGAATTCTTTTTTAAACCTATGCGGACATGGTAAGTTTAAAAAAGATATTTGCTCCAGATTTCTCAAAATTCTGAAACTCTCATACTATCTAAAAATCAACAAACCGATTATGTTAGTTTTGACCCTTTTAATTTTAAATATATATTTTATTTCGCGTTGTATTAATTTGTTTTTCCTAAGTTTTCTCATGTATAGGTGTAAAATAATGAAATGTCAATTAAGGTAATATAAGTCGTAATTGTCAAGAAGTTGAATGGTCAAGTCTACTTTAAAAATACAAAGGTTTTATATGCA
Source organism: Hydra vulgaris (assembly GCF_038396675.1). Taxonomy (NCBI): domain Eukaryota; kingdom Metazoa; phylum Cnidaria; class Hydrozoa; order Anthoathecata; family Hydridae; genus Hydra; species Hydra vulgaris. The sequence goes on along the minus strand of NC_088930.1, from coordinate 43,547,640 downwards.
TCTAAACGCAAAGCATTTCTCGATAATAAATATAAAATAGTATTTGCAATTAATCAAAATTTCCCACATTTTTTACGAGTTCCACTATTCTGGTAAAACCAAGTCCTATCAAATATTTAAATTATTACCCAAGCTCTTTAATTTCAATTCAATTAAATGCTTAAAAGACTCGGTTAGTTTTGTTTTTTAAGTTAGAATTGACATTGGGACGAAACATTGTATCTACTTTATTCAATGTTTATACCAACATTGCATCTTTCTTCTTATTTTTGTTATCTTCTTGTTTATTTTAGTTATCGTTACTGCTGATGTTTTTGGAATATTTGACATTAGGGATCGTCCATATATTACGCAACGCAAAACTTATCTAAAAAATATAAGTAGGAGATCATTTTGCTCTTTTGCGCGGCGGTTTAACTGGACTTGAAAGGTTGTTTATATTCTTGGTTTAATTAAAGAACTGCAAGGGAAAACTTTTAATCCTTTGTCTTTTGTCTAAAAGTTTAATTTTAGACAAAAGACAAAGTACGTAATTTATGGATGATCCCTCTAAATAAAAAAACGTTTTTCGTGTTTGGAAACACGCTTCTTGCACTAATTTCTTACTGATATATTTTCAGATAAATATTTATATATATATATTTTTTTGATATACACTTATTATATTTTTTAAATTTATAATCCTATTAATATTTAATTATGTTTAAAAATGTTTACTAACAAATCTAATTTTATAAATTGCCTTGCATTTGGAGCTTCGAGCATTGAGGTATATACATCACTTAATTACATAAAGTAGCACGGTAAAATATTATACAGCTTGTTGCTCAAAATGTAACGTCATGCTTCAGTTTCATGGTTTAATAAAAAGTCAATGCATTAAAGTTAAAATATGGTTTCAAATTATTTTATCTCTGTAAAATAGTAAAATAAAAAAAAGACTATTTACATAATAGTTTAAATGAATGACTTAACATTTGATCCTTCATCCAATCTTAATCTTATCCAATTTTAAAATTTATTTTCTGAGACCTCAAACGCCAAAAAAATGCTGCCGCAATCTTCAATATTTACATTCAAAATTATTCTCATTAAGAAAGAATATATTTAAGACTCAAAGAGCTTGTATATAATCAAAGAGACAAACTTCAAACAAAATTTGAACAAATTTAACATTCTGTCGATAAATTCTAAATTCGGGCACTTGGTAAACATTTTTACAAAGTTTTGGTAAAAAACTTATTGATAATTGGTTTATTAATTGTTTTTAAGACTATATTTGTGGCTAAATCCTGCCCTAACGAAATCACCAGTAAATGTAAGTATTTGTGTGCTTAATTTTGCTGGTCCTTATTTTCATTCAATGTACATATGTTTTGTATACAAAATTGTAATTTTTTATAAACTTTTTAAAATGGTAAAAATAATGTAATACAATAAATACAAGGTAATATTTCAAAAATATATTCATTATTAATTTATGTTTGTAAAAGTTTTATTATTATTACATACAATTTACTATTACTACAGTTTTATAACGATGGTCTTTTAAAAGAGGGGAAAAAAATGCAAAGTTAATTAATATTGCGTAAGAAATTTACAAAAATTATTTTTAATAAGCAAGAAAAAAAAGCTTTCAATTTTTTTTCTTTTCTGTTTTAAGTAGCAAAACATCTATAAAATCAAAGTTAATTTTGCTGTTATAACTATTTTTTTTAAATCTCAACTTTTTAAACAATCAAGTTTGTATATAATAATAAGCAAGAAAAAAATATAACTTATTTTTATTTATAGCATGCTTTTTTTTTTTTTTTTAAATGTTAGTTCACCTGCCCAAGTGCGAAAAGGCCACTACAGACGAGGAGGCTACTGTTTGTTGTTATAACTCTCTCTCTCTCTCAACTCTATAACTCCGAAACACGATTCTTGACGAACAAGGCCGCTGCACGGAGAAATAAGTTGAGCGCGGTACTACCAGAGATGTGGTGGGGATCAAAATCCGAACCACTTGCTTATGAAGCAAGTGCTCTACCACTGCACCATTACCGCATATGTAAATGCATATATAAACGCATATATAAACCTGTTTGAAAATTCTCCGTCTAACAGATGCCCCAGTCTAATACTATACCAACCTGATACCCTATATATAAAAGGTATTTTTAACTTTTAAAATAGTAAAAAAGCGCTAAAAAGTTAATGAAGTACAAAACTAATTACGTTAGTAATAACGGTTCTCAAGTACATCTTTAACTTTTTTATTAAACCTTATCACAAAAGTTAAACAGAATTTAAAACTAAAAAAAATTAAAACAATTTAAATGCACTTTATATAAGTTTTAAAAATCTATAAGTTTAGTTGCTAAAGTTGTAATTTAACAACAATTTTGTCTGTGTGCTCCTTACTAAATAAAGTTTTCAACAAGCCAATCGTTTTCAACTTAAATTTGAGCACTTAAAATGACGTAGCCATGTTGATATTTTTCTGATGTTATAGAACCACTAATCAAATTAAAAATTAACAATATTAGGGGTTGTCCATGAATAACGTCAGCAGATTTTGACATTTTTTGGCCCCTCCTTTCCCTCTCTCCACCCCCCCCCCCTCCCTCATCTTTGTAACGCATCGTAACACTTTATTGACCTACCTGCCCCTAATATTACAAAACAATTTTGTACCCCCTAAAATAATTTTAGAAAAACTTTGTATCCCTACCCCCACAAAAAAAATTTTAAGGAGAAAGGGTGGCCTATATATATAAAATTTCTCCTAAAATGCTCTTCCACGCAGCTCTTCGACAAAGCCGTTAGGTCTTATTGGAGAATTTTAATAATTAGAAGAAAAAGAAAAATAATATTTTCTAACATTTGAAATATGTGCGGCCGTGGCGCACGAACTCTTGACATATTTTCGCGTCACGGTAAGGAAGGAGGCGTGAGCTTTCTGGTTAAATGCACTCCCGCGGTGCTCTGTGACAAAACCGTTAGGACTTCTTGGAGCACCTTTAAAAAAAAAAAATGTAAATGGCATATTTAGGATGTTTACGTCTAGGATGTTTACGTCTCCTCTCGTACCAATGTCACTTATCTGACCTTCTTTTATATAAATTACTCTCGAGTCCTAAATACAAGGTGTGTAGGAAGGAGGGAGGGGGAGGAGGAAGGGGAGGGGAGGGTAAAAACTTAGACTAGTAGGTTGAAATGAATATCGCCTATAATCGGTTGAAAACCAAAATTAGCTAAAATCGGTTGAAAATAAAAATCTCTAAAATTGGTTGAGAAAAAAATTGGTCGAAAATAAAAAATTGGTCGAAAATCGGTTGAATTAAAAATAGCTATAATAAGGCTATAACCAATTTTAAAAAGATATTCTTCCGATATATAATACATGCAAAGTATTATATATGTAATATATAATACATAATAATACATAATATTATATATATATATATATAAGCAAAAATATTATTTTATAAATTTAGTTTTCTGTCAACTTGCACCGTTAGCGTGGCCGAGTGGATTCCACTTCAGGCTAGTAAACCAATTTTTACAGGTTTCTCTTTTCTTTTCGGTATCTTATTGATTTCATTTTTTAATAGTTAGTGCGCAAAGGTTTTTTTTTGTTGTTGTTGTTGCTGCACGCTTTTGTGCACCAACTAAATAAATTTCTACACTTGGACCATGTAAAGTCAAAGGGCAGAAAAATGCACTGCACATGTTACAGCCGTAACTGGTTGTAGCTACTCCGTTAACAAAGTATACATATCGACTAAGTATGATTTAGGCGTAGTTGATTTTACAATCAACATAAGAGTGTTTTGGTTTGGTCAGGTACATTTTTAAATAAAATAAAGTCTATTCTAGATTTAAAACTAAAAAAAACTGTTGCGTCACAAAATCGCCTAAGCCCCCCTCCTTCCATAAAGAATGACGTAATTTATGGACGACTCCTTAAAGATGCGTTAAAAAAAAGCCATTGAAAAAAGTAAATGATTTGAGAATTATGAACTCGCGGTACTAAGACTTTGGTACTCGGATTTAAATTTAAGTTTTTTTTTGTTAGTTTCACTAAAATCAAACTTCATGCATATGTAAAAAACATTTGCTGAAAATAAAAACAGTAAATTAAAAGCATAAATGGATTTTTAGAATCTTTGGGGAAGTTTTTAATTTGTACTGTTTTTTAAATTAGAGTTGACTTATCTGACTCTGTGGACACTGAGGTAAAGCTTGCCCTTTGAATTGGAAATTTGAAGTTCTATTGCTTTACAACAATAATGTGAATGTTTTATTTCTTTCTATTGAGCAAACTACATTTTACATTACAAGACTACAAAGGTTTTTCCTGAGCACAGTTGGATTGGCAGGACCTACAGTTTTTAATTTGTAGTTTAACGGATTGCTGACTTGACAATATATAACGTCTTTTTACGGATTTTTTAAATTAGAATTCTAAAGCGTTACGTTTTGATCGTGGTTGAAATTACGTTGTTCTACTAGTCGCATTTTAGTCATATTATTGTTATTTATTATACTGAAGTGAAAACGCTAATAAGCTAAATATATAATTAAAAAACATTTTTAAAGAGAATAAACAGTCTTGTACTAGTCTTTAGTTACGACTAAAACGTAATTATACTTTTGAATAGCTATTTTTAAATAGTATTATATTTATAGTTTAAATACGCGAAACTCAAATTACTGTTTAATAAGAGTTTTGCACGCAGAAGTTACGTTTAAAAGATAAATTATACTTTTAAATGAATTTAACTGGAACACTTAAATCAATTCAGTCAAACAAAAAGATCTAGTAGCCTAGGGTTTAAACTAGAAGTTTAAGAGAGTTTAAGTTCTACCCCCTTACTAAAATAACTAAGAGCAGTATTTGAAAATTTTTTTTATATATTTGATCTATTTTTTTTTTAATCATTAATTTTATTTCGCACTTTAAACTAAAATATATTCAAAGGTTTTTAATCATTTAAATATGAAAGTAAAGTTTACAGCTCCCTCAATTTTTTCGAATTATAAAAAACAAATTCAGAAGCCAAGTTTAGACCAAAAATACAATCCTTTATTTCGATTGGAATTCGCCATAAGTGGAAAAAAGTCGAATTTGCGCGTAAGAAGGACATGCAATTTTGGGAAACTCTTTTGAACAAGTTTGATGTATGTCTCTTTGTACTTCTTATTTATTGGTTCATACTCAGATAATAAGCTAGACTCGAGACATGCAAATTTAACAGATTTTAAACATTTAAAAGCATTATTTTTAACTGATATTTTTATCTTTATCCAGTTTGATGATTTTGTTATTTCTTCTAACACAAGAATACTTTCAGCAGTTTTGTACATTCTCCACCTTGAAATCCTAAACTTTTATTCCACTTCAACCTGAAAGTGGTATCTATGTGTTACAAATATATTTCAAGATTATCGTACAGAATAGCAAGGCCGGCGCGATAAGTATGTGCGTGAAGTGTGTGACACACTATGAATGATTTTTTCGTTCATTTAGTCGGCAAATTTGACTCTTTTAGACAAGTCATCCGGCAAATGTAGACCCTCTAGACAAGTTAGTCGGAAAATTTAGACAGTCAAATGTCAACTAGGTATTCGGAAATTTCAAAAAACGAGGACTTTTTTTTTTTTGTAACACAAGAATACTTTTGTAACACAAGAATATCCCCCTCCCCCACGTGACAGCTACTCCCGCCGGCCCTGCAGAATAGCATATGGTTACCATCAAACATTGTTTTAAAAATAGTTAAATTTTACTACTAATAAGGTATTAGACGGAAAAAAAAAGTAGAAATCACAATTTTAGGTTCGCAAGAGAATGTGCTCAAAAATGTAATTCAAGAACTTTTTTTAAAACTCGAGTTTATCATGATTGGAACATTTTATAAATCGAGTTTATAACAATTGGAATAATTTATAAATGTATCATGACTAGAATGCATTCGTAGCGCACTGGTTAGCGTGATTGCCTCTAAAACTCTTGAAACTAGAGATCTTGATTTAACTCTGGGAAAGTTTTATAAAATAGGTAAGGAAGGAGGCGTGAACTTCCATTCAAATGCTCTTCAGCGGTGCTCTGTGATAAAACCTTAAGGACTTCTTAGGGCTCCTAAAATAAATATAAAAAATTAAAAAAAAAAAAAATTAAAAATCGAGTTTATAATAATTACTGTCTTTGTTGCGCTTCTATATATATTTAGAAACAATTTGAAAATATTAAAAAAAACTTCTTTATTTAATTAAATATGAAAAATATTCCGCAATTTAAGTAATAATAAGAACAAAAATGCCGCAAAATAATTTTAAATGCATTATTACTTTAACAAATTAAGAGGGGCGAATCCTAAATAAGTACCCGACAGTTTACTAAAATAAAAAAAAAGGTCCTCAAAATAAAAATTTACCAACTCCAATGAGTCAAATACCCGAATAGTCAATTGTATTCTTCAAGACTTTGATATTTAAAACTATAATATTAGATATTTGTATATAAGTTTGTATAAAAAAGCGATATTGTATTTGCATCATTTAAAACAAATGAAACGTTTTTTAGTTTCAAACTAAATTCAAAAGAGTTTTGTCATATTAATAGTAACGTTACGTAACAATGTCTTAGATGATTTACTTCAGTGGTTTGTAATTAAAACACGAAATTGTCGGTTGCAAAAGGAAAACATCTTAAATGGCTAAAGGAGAAATCAGAAAGGTAGATATTAATCATACTACCAAGACTTTCTTTTTTTTTTCATTTTTTTTTTTCAACTAACTAGAGTTACCTGCAGCTGAAACCAGACTTACACATGGCCCTAGAAGGCAGTGTTTTTTGGGAGCCGATACTCCGTATTTTAGCCCATTTAAGGGTTTTTTGGCCCATTTAAGGGTTTAGTTGCCACTCAGCCGAAACTGAGCAGCGCCAACTTAGAGGTTTATCTCCATTTAACGTTCAGAGTGGACGAATCGCCTAGAGATTTTCGGACGTAGAAGGAGACACCGAAAAAACGATTATGCCAAGAACCTCTATCGACTGTCACGGTTTCGATCTTGGGCTGTTTCTGCTTTCTAATAACACCGTAACCAATTGAGAGATGGTCTGGAACCGAAATAAGAACAGATACTACTTGATCTAAGCCATTAGGCCGAGAAGCGATCTATTACTTTCTACTATTACTTTCTATTACTACTACTATTACTTTCTATGCAAGAATTGCTGTCTCATCAACTTTTCTCAACACTTCCTCTACTTTTAAGACTATATCTTCTGCTAGCATTTTAACTACTGTTGGCTATTATTAACTGTTACTTCTGCTAGCATTTTAACTACTGTTGGCTATTATTAACGTATTAACTGTTACTTTGGCAATCTTGAGTTTGCTATAATGTTTATTAAGGTTTTATAATACAGAAACTTCATTTACCGTTTCTTATTTTCTTAAACTATACGCATCACATACGCATTTAAAAATATTATATTCGATGGATATATTTTGCTTAAATAAAACATTCTAAAATAATAAATTAGCACTAAAACATTACGTGAAATTATTAGAAACTACGTGAAAAATAGGAATAGGTACTACCAACTCGTTGAGTAAGTTAATTTATATAGAATTGTTCTAAATATTAATTGATAGTATTTCAGCAATTCGCATCCCGCCTACAAAGTACCCATGCATAGGGTCATAGACACCGAGATCTCCCATATAAATGTTTGAACCTCTGAATGTTTAAAGTTCATTATCTTTTTTACTTGAAATGGGTTATAATGTGCGGAATAGTACTAAAAATACAGGATATTTGACACCTTAAAAGTAAGCTTATGGAATTCCTAAAAATATGCTATATTGCTCTATACATAAAAGATAGGTACTCCAACAGAATCTTGAAAAGTTTTATTGTTAAGAGACAGATTGCTTGCGACGCTCTTTTTCATAGACCCGCCTTCCTCCCCCAGATGAAATATATTAAACAGAGAACATAACGTTGGTTATTTTATAAATTTGTAAAGCACGCGTTATTTCCCGTAACTAACTAATTATTTCACACTTCTAATACTTTTGTGAGTTTTTTTATCTCTTGGTATTAGGGATGGCTCTTTAACTTACTCAAAAAGTAAATTACATAAGTAATTTAAAAGATGGCGCATATACCCATGGGAGACTCAGAAAGGGTAGTTTATTTGAAAGGAAAATAATTGGCATAATTGTTTTGCGCAAATGTATTTATTATTCAAAAACTAAGGACAGAAAGTTTAAACCTGTCCTAAATTATGGGGGCTATAACACCATACTCTGAAGATTAAGGAACCCGAACTTTTTAAGAGGACGCTTTATTCTTGTAAAGATTTTTTGCCACTTTGATACGATAAAAGTTCACCTGCTCAAGAATATCCTTTGACTCTAAAAGTCTTGGTGTAAATAATTACGGTACTTTTTTATTGGCATGAAAAATTTAGAACTTTTCACGTAAATATCTGCGTGTAGTATCAGTGGCTTAGCTACCGCAAGGCCAGTATAAGCAAAACTTACTGTCCCACAAGCAACTGAACCTAGAGCCGCAAGGTTTAAAAGTCCTAAGATATATTTAAAGATTTTTTTTTTTTTTCTAGAAAAGTTATTGTTCCAGAGAAACAGAACATGGGCACCTTGGTCACGTATGGGCACCTTGGCCACTAACCAAAAATATTCTGCAACGCCACTGTATAATATATGTATAACCCGAGCTGTAGCAAAGCAATGATTTGTACGTAGATTAATAAATAAAACTTGTGGTGATTAGAGCCTTGAAAAAAGAAATACCCTAAAACATTTACCATCCTACCACAAATGTGAGGGCAACAAATCAATATCTTTTATTTTTTATTTTCTTACACTAAATATAAGTCGTCAGGTTTTAAAATTCAAAATTCAAAGGTTATGGTTATATAAAGTTTACATCCAAACCGAATAAAGTGGTTGTTTCAACATTTTCCTAAGTATTCTACTGTGATTTAAACAAGAATATACTTAAGTTTGGCACTTAAGTATGTTTTATTTACCAAAAGTATGTTTATTAACCAAAGTCATTGGTTTTTCATTATTATATTAACCTTACATCTCAAAATTTACGCAAGTAGACATCATTATATTATTGTTTACAATAAAGTCTTTAAATAAGTTTAAATATGGTTTTTAACAACACACTAAAAGACCTCATTTGTCCGTAACTATTTATAACCCTATTAGTTAAAGATGTTGTTGATTAAGTAATTCTAATCGGTTTGGTGATAAAAGGAATCGTCGCATTATTAAATTATGAAACCTTTTTACATTGCTTTTAATGTGGTATAATACCACTCAATACTTGAATTTAAATCAATTTAAAATTAAATCTTTTATTTTGTTTAATTTATACTTTCATGGATAATATTTTTTTAAACCATATTATTTTTATTCAAAAAAAAAAATTATTCAAAATTTCTGTTATTTATGCAATATTTCTTCTGTTTTAGTACGTTATTTTAAAAAAAGATTTCTTTTTTTTTAAATATAACATACAGAAACAGGAGAGTTTGGTATTTTAGCTACATATATATTAATTTTTTTTTAATATTCCCAAAATATACATAACTATAATTGTCAACTAAAATAAGCTTATTAAACTCAAACTTCAGAAAAACATCAATTTTAATTGACAAGTTTTTAATGACTTTATTATGTACGGATATTTGGGGGCTTGGCAATAAGACTATTTTTGTCGTCTTCTTGCCTCCGCCAATTCGTATATTTTACAAATGAAATGCAACAATTTGTAACGGCAAATTTAGAAAAATAAAAAATTATAAAAGTTAAAAATCAACCACTGCATTAAAGAATGTCTTCATGTAATAAAAAAAAAAAATCAGTGACGAAATTAAATTTGAAAAAAAATTAATTTAATAATAATCAAATTAATAACAAAAATAAGAATAATTTGAACAATAATATAATATTGTTTGAAAAATACAAATAATCTTGTTTTTTAAATGACTAAAGTCATTTAAAAAACCTTAATTTTCTTCGTTATTCTTCGACAAATTTTAAATCTGTGTCATTTGATTACTTATTCACGAAAAAAGAGTTAAATTAAATTTCGCTCCGAACTTTGGAATGAGAAACAGAATTTGATTGTCAGACGAACTTATAACTTAATTAAAGATAATATTTTAAATCCCCTAAATAATTGGGGAGGTTGCTCAAAATTTATATGGTCATAGTTTTTGAACCCTAAGAGATTGTTGCATGACATTAGAGACTTGTTAATTAACTTAAATTTAGTTTAAAATGTTTAAAAAATGAATATATAAATGTTATAAACTCACCGCTCTCACACTAATCGCATGAACATTTTACGGCTTAATTGCTAACAGACTCCGATTATCGCAATACTTATGAAAAGCTTTGCATAAACATGAATATATAAATGTTTGGAGTTTGCTCCATGTTGTTACATAAAGTTTAAATCTCACAAAAAAAAGCGCTTGCTTCGGGCCTGATTTTAAAAATGTGATTGAAATCTGGTTGTTTTAATATTGTGATTTGCACTTCGTTAACTATTTTACTTTAAATTTCTGAAAATTTAAAGTCAAAAAAGTAACAAAAATTTACTGAAATAAAAAGAACTTGAAGTTATTTCATCTGTATAAAATAACATCAAGGCACTTTTCTTCACAATTGACCATATAAATTTAAATTTGAAAGTGTGCTTTTTTGAATCATCCAACTAAATTCGCTATATTAAATAAATTAAATGAGGCGGTTATTAAAAGTTTTAAACTTTTTTTAAGTTTTAACTTTTACTTTTTTAAATTTAATTTTTTTTTCTTTTAATGATCTTGATGTTATTTACATCAGTTATTTAAAAGTTTTTTGAAAAGAATGTCTGGCTTATTATTTTTGCTTTGGAAATGGCTCTGCATTTTATTCTAAGTCTTGTATTTTGGCTTCTTATATTCAGCGTAGTTGATGTAAAAAACTAATCTAACCAAAATGAAAGTTATTTCTGGAAATGACTAACTAGAATAATTGTTAGATAATAGAATTATAGAGAAACCATTGTGAAGGGGTATCCCCCTCCCCTAAGCTGTTATTTATGCATTTGAGGTGGCACATTTGTACATTTAGCATTTCAGTTGGCAAGTTTTGAAGTGTAGTTGGCAAATGTCAAATATTGAGGACCTTTTTTTGTGTGTGTCTCTAGTTGGCAAAAAATGCATACGGCCCCCTTCCCCCAATGAGAGACCTCTTCAGGACGGCTCTGACAACAACCACGCTGAATAAAAGAAGCGAAAAGCAGCAGAATAGCTATAAATATGCCCGGCTCCATTACGGTAATTTTTTATTGGGGCCACTAACCTATTTCTTCCAGACAAAAAAAAAAATACCTAATCAAGAAATCAAAAAAATGTCTTTTCAAAGCTTTTTTACAAAAAATCTATCTTCCTAAAAAGTTATGAACCCCAACTTTAATGAAAAACAAAATATTAGAGAAAAAAAAATAAGGGTACGACCCTCCTTGTCCAGGAAACAAATTTAACACGTATATTCATCTGGACTACACAAATGCCGTCAAGATAAAGTAAAATCAAAGTAAAGTCTGAAAGATCAAGTAAAATCAACAACAAAAAAAGAAATTTAAATGAGTTGAGTTCTCCAGTTGGCTCTGAAAACAATCTTAAGATGTACTTTTATTAAATTTCACAAATGCTGGAAGTTTCAGGGCTCTATCTAGTCTGAAAGGTATTGTAAAATCAACCGCAAGATTCCGGTACAATTGATAGCCAACAAACGTCTTCTGAAGTAAAACCAATGTCTGAAAAAAAAATACAAATTTATTCTGAAGCACTATTTTAATTGAATAAGATTTTATTTATTCAAATCATCCTCGTGCGGTTTGGATACCAGCGCAACAAAAAAGAAGTTGTTAGGGTGCCCACAACCTATAGTAAAAGATTGAACAGCTTTCCTTACCATCTTTTTTCAAATAGATTATATGTGATAAAACATAACAAAAGATTATACCTGATAAACAATCCTTTAATCCTAAAAATTATATAAGATAGTTTAAATGACTTATAACTTTTTGAAAACTGTTTTAGCAGTTGATGTCCTTGCGGATACCAAAAATGTTATATTGCGTCATACTACCATAACAAAATACTTGATTGAAAAGGCAAATAAAAATAAGAAAAACTGGAGAAAAAGTGCGCTCTAACAAACAGTGGCTTAGTCAAGGTTTACACATGCATGAGTTAACCATAGCTTAGAAGTTATGTCCCCTCCCCCCCTCCTCCCGCTAAAGTTTCATTATGGCCACTAACCTATTTCTGCTCAAAGAAAAAAAAGAAATAAAAAATCAATGACTATTTACCAGCCCCTATTTGCACTCATGTTACAGGGAGCCCGTCTCTATACTACTAGTATACCCGCATATTGAGTATATTTGCCGCTAATTGTAATAGAACTATCCTTTATGATATACGTAAAAAAAAATCCTTTCCCGATGCCCCACCACAAACACTGCCCACACACATCAGAGTAATACCTAAAGTATTACCCAGAAGGGCCTTCAAACAGGCAATGAATTTGAATACGCTACCCATCTCAAAATTTATCTTTAATCAACATGAAATGACTGTTCTTTGAGAAAGTAAATAATATAACTTACTTTTTACTTACTTACCAAGTAAAGTATAAAATTTCAAAGAAAAAGTTTACTTTTATTTGTAAAAGTAAATAACAACTTTTTTTAAATTACTTTTATGTAAGCTGTTTTAGCTAATTACTTACTTTTACACGTAAAAGTAACTTTTTGTTATGTTGTAGTTTTATTTTACTTTGTAAAGTAAGTGTTACGTCTTTAAAATATTATATTTACGTAAGTTTATTTCATAAATAAACGTTTTTACATTTAAAAAGTAAATTACATTTTGATGTAAATTATTTACATAATTATAACCAAAGTTACTTTTCAAAGTAAATTACTTTACACGACTTACCATTAAAAGTAAGTTACATTTGCAAGTAAATATAAAAATGCTAATAACTTTTACTTGTAAAAGTAAATTACTTTTTTAAGTAGTATTTACTAATTTAAAAAACTCAACTTAAGTAATTAAGTTTTACACGTTATTAAATTTATTTAAAAAAAAAACGACTTACTTTTAAGTGTAGGTAAATTATCCATTTTAATAGGAGTTGTGTAAAGTAATTTACGCTTAAAAGTAATTCGCGTTTTTACATCAAAATAAGTAAAAGTGCCATCCCTACTTGGTATTTTGAAACGAGAAAGACTAACAATTTGTAAAATTTATCTACTGCAGTAGATAAATAATTGCTCACAATATGTGGAAATGTTTTTTTTTTTGTGGTATACCTAAAGAAAGTGGAGCAGAATCCCCCTTTCGCCCATATTTTAAACTATACTTATATTATATACTATACTATTCAAGCTAATAAATTTTTGTGTCTACAGTAGTCTCTCGCTTAATTGCGTAAATTGAAACAGGCACTGTGGTGCGCAATTAACTAGGAGTGCGCAAATAAGAAAAAGATAAGAAAAAATTTAGCAAACTAAATTATTAACTATATAAACAAATCTTTATTAAGAAATATATTATGCATGACGCAAAAAGACATGAATTGTTGTCTGATATGCATTCTTCAGCTTTTCTCGTTTAATTTTCATAATTACTGACCGTATGTTTGATGATAGTTGTTCGTAGCTATTCATTGATTTATCGTTGTCGTCTTTTAAAATTGCTTTAGCTTTTTGACATAATTGCTTGCCAATATCGATCAGAGATAAATGTATAAATTCAATACCAAAGAAGTCTGTACCATTGTCTATCTCATCATTATTAGCTTCTTCTTTATCAGAATTGATATCCATAGCAACTGGATTTTCTTTGAGAGACAAACAATTTTCAACATCTTCTTTTATTGGTTCAATATACGTTGGAGAATCTTCACAGTCAATTGATTCAAAATTGCTGATATCTTCCGAACTGATCATATCCCCTATTCCTTCAATTCCGTTCAGCAGCAAGAGCATATTAAAAGATGCAAAGTCAGCCAACTCAGAGCATGGTTCAGTGTTAACGGGACTAGATATCTGAAATAATTTTTGTCGAAGCAATTTTTGAGAGATGAAGGTTGAATGGATTTCCAAGCCAAATCGATATACTTAGCAGCGTCAAGAAGATGTGCGGTCTTCCCGTATTCAACTCCTGCTACACCTCTTTTGCACAAAGTACTACTTTCTTTCAGACATTCCTTTGTATTTACATCGAGGCTGTAATATGACAATATATCTGAGAGATATAGATATTTATATCGCTTCTTGAGAGTCGCAATAATCCCCATATCACATGGTAGCAAGCGAAAAAAAAGTCCATGTTATATGCATTTTCGGGTCTGTAAATTTTAATAACTGAGTAAAGGCCCTCAAGTTGCTGAAGATAAACAGGATCATCTTTGTCAACTTCAGCTCCTTCTCCAAAGAGATGCATTGATTTTAAGCCTCAACGACGACGAAAGTTTGCGAACCATTGACAAGAAGCTTTAAATTCTTCTTCTTTTATATTTAATTTTTGCGCTATTTCTTTTGTTTTCATAATTGCTAACGATGTAGGCACTTCAATCTTCGAACGACGCAATGCATCAATCAAAATATATAGCTCATTTTCTATTGCTTCAAATTTTTCAGACGATAATCGAAACATTTTTTTTCTAGCTTCTTCTGTCATTAGTAAACTTCTTTTTTCTATTTGATCTCGATTATTCCAGAGAGATCAAATTGAATTTTGATTTACATTATATTCTCTTGCAATTGCTCGTTTGCTTGGCGCATCACTTTTTTCAATTTTAGCTATAATTTCGACTCGTTGATCTTCTGATAATCATTTTCGTTTGCTTTTAGCCATAAAAAGTTAAAAAAGTTGGAAAAAAAGAACTGTGAATAGACGGCTAAATTTAAAATAAAGTTTTTTTGTTAAAGTATTTTCAATGAGGCTTGACTGATAAATTGTTAAAACTTATTATTATCTGTTTAAAACAAGATTTATCATTTATCATTCGAATTCGAATTATTTATCTATTTTACATTCTGATAAAATCATTATCTCAAAATATTTATGATAAAAACTAGTTTTTAACTTAACACAGGAAAATAATAGTTACGTTTTATGATCTAATTACACTTTCAATAAAAAACTCAGTAAAAAATTGAAATATAAATATTTTGAGCCTAAACGCGCAATTAACTGGGATCCGCAACTAACTGGGTGCGCAGCGAGAGACTACTGTAATTATCTCGTGGTTGCTACAATTTATAACTTTTTTTTTTTAAGTTATGATTCAAAATTTGTTTTCAAAGTTGTCGATAGGGATGGCACTTTGACTTATTTTGATGTAAAAACGCGAATTACTTTTATGCGTAAATTACTTTACATAACTCCTATAAAAATATATAATTTACCTACATTTAAAAGTAAGTCGTTTTTTTTTTACATAAATTATATAACGCGTAAAACTTAATCACTTTAGTTAAGTTTTTTATATGAGTAACTGTTACTTAAAAAAGTAATTTACTTTTACAAGTAAAAGTTATTAGCATTTTTATATTTACTTGTAAATGTAACTTACTTTTAATGGTAAGTTATGTAAAGTAAACTACTTTGAAAAGTAATTTTGGTTATAATTATGTAAAAAATTTACATCAAAATGTAATTTACTTTTTAAATGTAAAAAAGTTTATTTATGAAATAAACTTACGTAAATATAATATTTTAAAGACGTAACACTTACTTTACAAAGTAAAATAAAACTACATCATAACAAAAAGTTACTTTCACGTGTAAAAGTAAGTAATTAGCTAAAACAGCTTACATAAAAGTAATTTGAAAAAAGTTGTTATTTACTTTTACAAATAAAAGTAAATTTTTTCTTTGAAATTTTATACTTTACTTGGTAAGTAAGTAAAAAGTAAGTTATATTATTTACTTTCTCAAAGAACAGTCATTTCATGTTAATTTAACATAAATTTTGAGATAGGTAGCGTATTCAAATTCATTTCCTGTTTGAGGGCACTTCTGGGTAATACATCAGGTAATACTCTGATGTATGTAGCCAATGTTTGTGGTGGGGCATCGGGAAATGATTTTTTTTTTCATGTATATTGTAAAGAGTAGTTCTATTATAATTAGGGGCAAATATAGCCAACTCGCGGCTATACTAGTAGTATAGAGACGGACTCCCTGTCGCATGAGTGCAAATAGGGGCTGGTAAGTAGTCATTGATTTTTTATTTCCTTTTTTTTTGTTGAGCAGAAATAGGTTAGTGGTCAAAATAAAACTTTGCCGGGGGACGAAGGGGGAAAAGGGGCATAATTTCTAAGCTATGAGTAATTCATGCATGTGTAAACCTTGACTACTTAGTCGAACAGTGACTTCACTGTTTGTTAGAGCGCCCTTGTCGCAAAGTCATCGACTGCTAAAACAGTTTTCAAAAAATTATAAGTCATTTAAACTATTTGATATAACTTATATGATTAAAGGATCGTTTATCAGATATAATCTTTTATTGCGTTTTATCATATATAATCTATTTGAAAAAAGGTGGTAAGGAAATCTGTTCAATCTTCTTCTATAGGCTGTGGGCACCTTAATAAGCTACTTTTTGTTGCGCTAGTGTCCAACCCGCACAAGTGTGATTAGAAAAATAAAATCTTATTCAATTAAAATTGTGCTTTAAAATAAAACTTTAATTTTTTTCAAACGTTAGTTGGACTTCACAAGTTGTTTGTCGGCTATCAGTTGTTCCGGAATCTTGCGATTGATTTTTCCATGCCTTCCAGACTAGATAAAGCTCTGAAATTTCCAGCATTTGTGTAAAATTAATGAAAGTACATTTTGAAATTGTTTTTAGAGCTAAATGGAGAACTCCACTTTTTTAAACCTTTTTTTTTTTAATTTTAATTTATCATTCAAACTTTACTTTGATTTTACCTCATCTTGACAGCATTTTTGTAGTCCCGATGAATGTGCATGTTAAATTTGTTTCCTGGGCAAGGGGGTCGTACCCTTATTTTTTTTCTCTGATATTTTATTTTTCTTTAAAATTAGAGTTTATAACTTTTTAGAAAGAAAGATTTTTTGCAGAAAAGCTTTAAAACACTTTTTTTGATTTATTCGTTGTAGTAATAATTTTTTTTTGGGAGGAAATAAGTTAGTGGCCCTGATAAAAATTTTCCGTTAAGGAGCCGGGGATATTTGTAGTTATGCTGCTGCTTTTCGCTTCTCTTATTCAGCGTGGTTGTTGTCAGAGCCGTCCCAAAGAGTTCTCTCATTGGTCAGGGGGGTCGTATGTGTTATTTGCCAAATAGACACACACGCACACAAATAAAAGGGTCCTCGATATTCGATATTTGCCAATAATACTTTAAAACTTGCCAACTAAATGTACAAATGTTCTAACTCAAATGCATATATAATAGCTTTGGGGTGGGGGATGCTTATCACCCCCATTCGGGACGGCACTGGGCAGCTCTGGTCGAAACAGCCACTCAGAAATAAAAATTAATTTTAATAAAGGAAGCCGAAATACAAAACTTAGAATAAAATTGCAAAATATTGAGCCATTTCCAAAGAAAGAACATTAAACTCCAAACATTTGTATGACCTTGTTTATGTAAAGCTTTTCAAAAGTATTGCGATAATAGGAGTCTGTTAAAAATAAAACCTTAAAATGTTGACTTCCCTTTTATGCCATTGGTGTGAGAGTGATGAGTTTATACCATTTATAAACACATTTTTTTAACATTTTAAACTAAATTTAAGTTCATTTACAAGTCTCTAATGTCATGCAATAAACTCTTAGTGTTCAAAAAACTACGAACATATAAATTTTGAGCATCCTCCCTGATTGTTTAGGGGATTTAAAGGGGATTTGATAATTATCAAATTAATTTTTTTTTCAAATATTATTTCGTCATTGGTTTTTTTTTTTTTTATTACATAAAGACATTCTTTAGTGCAGTGATGGATTTTTAATTTTTATAATTTTTAATTTTTCTAAATTTGCCGTTACAAATTATTAATTTTCTTTTGTAAAATATACGAAAGACGGGGAAAAGAAGAAGACAAAAATAGTTTTATTGCCAAGCCCCTGAATATTCGTACATAATAAAGTTATTAAAAACTTGTCATTTAAAAATTGATGATCATGTGTTTTTCTGAAGTTTGAGTTTTATAACTTTATTTTAGTTGACAATTATAGTTTTGTATTTTTTAGGAATATATCTAAAAAATTAAAATATATGTATCTGAAGTACCAATTTCTCTTGTTTTAGTAAGTTATTTTAGAAAAAGGTGAATCTTTTTCTAATATAACATACTAAAACAGAAGAAATATTGCATAAATAACAGAAATTTCAAATAACTTTATTTTTTTAACATATAAATAAAATGGTTTAAAAAAATTTTTATCCATGAAAATGTAAATTAAGCAAAATACAAGATTTAACTTTAAATGGATTTAAATACAAGTTTTGCGTGGTATTATACCACGTTAAAAGCGATGTATATAAGTTTCATAATTTGAAAATGCGGCGATTCCATTTATCTCCAAACCTATTAAAATTACTTAATCAACAGCATCTTTAACTAATAGTATTATTTATAGCTACGCATAAATGAGGTCTTTCAATGTGTTTTTAAAAACTATATTAAACTCATTTTTCAATCCTGACTTTATGGTAATCAATAATATAATTATGTCTACGTAAAATCTGAGATGTAATATTAATATAATTAAAAAAAAGCAATGATTTTGGTTCATAAATATATTTTTGGTAAATAAAACATAGTTAAGTGCCAAACTTAAGTATGTTCTTGTTTAGATCATATTGGAATGTTTAGGAAAATGTTGAAACAACAACCTTTTTTGGTTTAGGTGTAAAACTTATAAACCATAACCTTTAAATTTTGAATTTTAAAACCGGTCGACTTAAATTAGTGTAAGAAATTAAAAAAAAACTACTAATTTGATGCCCTCACATTTGGGGTAGAGATGGTAAATGTTTTTAGGTTGTTTTTTTTCCAGGCTCCAATCACCGCAGTATTTATTTCTTTATCTACTTATAAATCGTTTTTACGCTACAGCTCGGGATATAGGTATATTACACAGCGGCCTAGCAAAGTGTATTTAGTCACTAGACATACGTGGCCAAGGTGCCCAATTTCTGTTTCTGTGGAGCAATAACTTTTCTTAATAAAACAAAAAAATAAAACTCTTTATATATATATCTTTAATTGCTTGTGTAACTGTAAGTTTTGCTTATACTGGCCTTGCGTTAGCTAGGTCACTAATACTACATAAATACTAGATAAAGATATTTACGTGAAAAGTTCTAATTTTTTTATGCCCACATAAAAGTACCGTAGTTGTTTAAACCAAGACTTTTAGAGTCAAATGATATTCTTGAGCAGGTGGACTTTTTTTGTATCAAAGTGGCATAAAATCTTTACAAAAATAATGCGTCCTCTTAAAAAGTTCGAGGCTCCTTAATCTTCAGACCATGGTGTTATAGCTCCCATAATTCAGGACAAGTTTAAACTTTCCCTCCTTAGTTTTTAAATAATAAATGCATTTACGCAAAAAACTTATTAAAAAAAACTAACAAATACGCCAATTATTTTCTTTTCTAATAATCTACCCTTTCTGAGTCTCTCATGGGTATATGCGCCTTCTGCTAAATGCCTTATTTTAGCTTTTTCTAAATTCCAGAGCTTTCGAATGGTTGGCCAGAGAGTGAATATTTTTGAGACGGTTTGATTCAGAGAATGGTTATAATAGTTGAAACTATCAATGACCGGAATTAGAGAGGGTTTTAATCATGGGCGGAAACCTATTATTGATATTTTCAAACTTTACAGGGAAGAAGGCCGCGCAAATCGAATATTGCAGCAAACTAAATGTTAGTGCCTTTAAGCTTTTTTGTATTTCTTTTATACAAGATTCTGTCAAAGTTATTTTAAAATATAAGTAAATTTATTTGCTTACTTTATATAAGTTACTTTTAATTTATTTTACAATTTATATAAAATGTAAGCTTATGTAATTTAAATTTTATATAATAAAATGTAAGCTTAAGTAATTTAAATTTTATTTTATGTAATTTATTTTTAATAAAGATTTGTTATTACTTTTAAAATAAAAAGTTCCTACTTAAAAAATATTATTTTATTTGTAAATTTAATTTACATTTGGGAGCACATTACTTTTATGTAATTTACTTTCATATGCAAGTTACTTTGTAATATAATTTTTTTTTAATTAGTTACTTTTATAAGTAAATGTCAATGATATATTATATATACTAGATGTCTAACTTGCAGGATTTTATTAGACGAAAAGTGAAGCCGCTTTTTTTGTTTACAAATTGAATCCGCCATTTGTAATAAGGGCAAAAGCTATATCCGACGTGCGAAATAAAAGTTAAAAATGCATGTTCAGAGCATTTAAAGTTACCAATAAGTTAAAGATCATTCGAAAACTCGTTTTAATAATTACTAAGATAAGTTTTTTATTAGCCTAGGTTCTTTATAAAATATCATAACTCATAGAAATGCTCTGCAAGCGTCTCTCCCAAGTTAAATAACTTGGAGCTTTTTTATTTAAAACTTTAATCCCTACCTTACCAGAAAAGAATTTAGGAAACATTAATCAAACATTCTCGTATGTTTTTTTAAAATTTAATAAACATTTTTACAAACCTTTAAACAAAAGGAGTTTATTTGTTTGTTGTCTTGGCCCAAGTGTAGACTTTTTTAAACTTTCAGTGTACACCTGTGCTGAGCAAATCTCATATTAAAATAAATACTACATACTTTTTTAATAAGTTGGGTTGAGTGAAGATCTTCAAATATAATGGAGGTTTCAACATCGTGTTCATTTAAGGACTTAAATGGAGCTAATGATACTAGAGTTTTATTTTAAATAGTTAAAATATTTTATGTGTTTAAAAATATGGTCTTTATTTTATGTGTTTAAAAATATGGTCTTTAAAAAAAAAAAAGCCCTGAAAGTTAATTTAATTATGAGGTTATATTCAGTAATTTCACAAAACAATTTATGAAATAAGTGTAATATTTTCTTTTAAATAAACAAACATCAAAAAGAAAACAAAAAAAAAATCCAAAAATAGGCCATCTTATAAATAAAATAACTGAACTAAAATACCAATGTTTTCACATTATTCCACACTATTAAACAATTCTGGCACTGAGAAGATCCCTCTTTTGCTCAAATTTTTAGGAGGGTTTATTCCTCCAATTATTGTATCTCACGTATAAAAAAAATCTTTTTTTTTCAGAAGCCATTTCCAATTATACGAAGATTTTACCATGATACTTACTGTTGCTCCATTCTCAACAAAACATTTTATGATTCCAGGGCAATATTCATTTATACAATTTATTACAATTACAAATGCATCAATCTGCTTGTTAATTGGTTTCACCAAGTCATAAAATAAATGGTTATCAAGAAACTGGGTAGCTAATGGTTCTGTTTTACTGGAACCATCTAGTTTCATATCAAGTAACTCTAAATTGGAAAGACTTTTTCCTGCTGGTATGTTAACTAATTTCTTTTTTGCTAACTTTGGTTTTCTCACAATTGAAGTTCTTGTCAATTTGAGAGCATTCAAAAATGACAAACTGATGGCTGACGCCTCAATTTTTTTATTAGAAATTCTATCAAGCAGTGGTTGCACATGACAAGGGTAAATTCCACACTTTTTAAAACCACTTTAAAAATTCTTATAATATTTGGTTCTAGAAAATTAAGGACTTGTTTTAGTAGCGACGGAAAGTACTGCTTAGGTAAAACATGAACCTTATGGAGTTCCTTTCCACTCTAACAAAATTTTTCTCCATGCTATTTTCATTGGCCTAAAAAAAGCAACATCTAAGGGTTATGTAAGATGCGTACTGTTAGGTGGCAAATATACAAATGAAATATTTTTTTCTCTGGGCATTTAAAATATAGTAACATTAAGGTGAGTAGATACGTTGTCAGCAATGAGAACCTTTTTACCAATTAACTTTTTTAGTTTTGGCAACATAAGACTTTCAAACCAATTGTTAAAAGCAAATGAATCAAACCAACCTGATTTAGTACTTTGAAAGCGACAATATTTTGGCCCTCCCTCTGTCCGTGTATTATAAATTTTAGTGGCTTTGTACAAAACAAATGGCGGAAAAAATTCGCCAGCTGCACTATCACACATCATTAAGAAAGTGCTGGACTTTGAAAAACTACTAACTTTCTCTGGATACTTAATGCCACGACGACATATCACTCTTCTTATTCCACGATCATCAGTTAAGTTGGTTTCGTTTAGGTTCCATATGTTTTCTGAAGGTAAGTTTTTCACAATCGCTTTCAAATTTTCAATATATGCTCGTATTGTTTCCTCGTTTACTGCAGCTCTGCACCATTTGATATTTGCAGCAAAACTCTTCTTCAAATCTTGAAAATATAGGCTGTTTACCGGTCTCATCAAATTTTTTTGGTTTAAATTATTAATTATTGTCTTTCTTGGTATATTAAATTGTTTAGCAGCTATACGCTGACTTAGTGTTCCATTTTTTATTAAATCCAAACAATTTTAGTGCTTCCGTTGAATAATTTTTGTAACTACGAGCTCCTATCTTCCTCTTGTAATACCTTACCATCCTTAAAAACAATTTGTATCTGTTAGGAAGATTTAAAACCATAAAATGCTTAAAAATATATAGTCTGAGGTTGCTTTTCACCACTTTTTTAGCTGGCGCAAAGTAGCCCTTTTTTGGTTAAAACATGACACATAAACTATTTTGAACGGCACTTTCATAAATAATAGTCTAATTTAATTTTTTTTTTTTTGTGCATAATTTTAACTACTGTTTCTTCGCATAAAAAAACTAAACTTTGCTTATGTTGATTAAGTTCTCGTGTAGAAACACGCCACTTTTAAAAGGAGGAAAAATCGGTAAAAAAAATGGCTTCATAAATATTAAAAAAGCAACACTACAAATGACAGCATCATTCAAAATTAATTCCGAAATTAATTGAAGATAATGGCCCAACAAACAAAAAAAACCAAATATATTTAAAAATCAACATTGTTATTAGCGCTGGTGAACTACAAAAACTTTTCAAAATCGGTGCAAAGTAAGTAGGAGTAAAGTAAAGTAGCTAGATATGTTTTTTTGCCCGAGAAAGAAATGCACGCTTAAAAATAGTGTGGACAAAAAACAAAACACTTAGTGTAGCGTCTTCTTGGCTACACAAACTGTGCACTTCAAGGCTACATTTGTGCGCTTTAAAGACACACTTGTAATTATGAAATAAAACTTGATTACAGGCGCAAAAAAAGCCACACATTATATTGCATTTTCTTGGATTCTCATATCGAACTATTCGGAAAAGAGGCTAGAATCGTGTTTTTAGCGACATATTTTTTTTTTCATGAGCCTTTTAGAATTTTACGGAAAATTTAAGTGCAACTTTTATTGTTGCATGTTAATTTTAAACACATACATAGTTAACTTTTTATATAGAAATATTTAATTTGTAATACTTTAGTAATATCGTATTAAATATGTTAGGCGAAGAAAATATCGATTTTCAATTGTCAAAAGTTAAGTAAGACCTTCGGTAATGTACTATATGAGTTAGTTTAACTTATGTGACTTTATTTAATTAGACTAATGTTATTATTTTATACAATTAATGTTATTATATGTTATAATTTTTATAACTTCATAATAATGTTGTTAACTTAACTAAAATAATTGTATTAACATAACTGGTAATCTGTTAAGTTAACATAGTTTAAATAATGTTGTTAACATAAATGTAAATAATATTGTTAAAAAATGTTGTTAACGTTAAACTTTCAACCATAAAATTGAAAAAATTAAAAGTTAATTTATAATTAGGTTGTGCCACTCATATAGTTAAAAACTAGTCATTTGAGTGACTTTTTAACAAAATAAATAAATCAAACAAAAAATCAAACAAACAAACAAAAAAGTAGCAATATAGATAGTAAACTAAAAAAAAATTAATAAAAAGAAAAACAATATTATTTATAAAAAAAAGACAAATAACACACAAAAAAGGAAAGTGTGAATGAAATGACATAAGAGATAATGAACTGATGAGATAATAAATGAATGAGATTACACAGCATTTAACGAACAGAAAGATGATATAAAATAAAAAGAGAAAAGTAAAGGATATATATATATAAATTATGAGACAAAAAACCACTTGAATAATAGAAATAAATATTAAAAGATATATATAATTTGTAACATCACAAAAAAAATACACTGCAATATAAACAATACACTAAAGTACACACTAATATAAACAATGCACAAAAATACACGACATTATAATTTATGCAAACAACATAAAATTAATAAAACTTAAAAATTCTTTTTTGATTTTCTTTCAATAACTTTTTAAAATTTTTCACTTCCCGAATTTCTCGTGAACGTTGTTTTTTTTAACTTTTAGTTGTTCTGTTTTTTAATGTTTTTCTTCTATTTTTAATTTTTAATATCTTCCTTGTTTTCACTTCTTTTAAATATTAATTAATGCTAAACTTAATTTATGTTATAACATAACAGAAAATTTTACATAAATATTATTAAATAAATATGATACTGGTGTCATTTTAGTTACAATAGCAGCATTTTAGTTATATTAACAACATCTATTTTAGTTTTGGTATGTTAACAACTAAAAATATATGTATAACATAAAGGTATATTTTACATTATGTACATATCTTTTTTGTTGCTGAAATAACTAATAAAAGTTATTATTGCGCGATATATCATTCAATAATGATTTTTAGTCATGTTGCATGTTGTATTAATGTATTAAATAGTTTCATCATACCTCTGAAAGCACTCAGAGTATATTAATATAATTTTATTAATATATTGCATATATTAATAAAATTATATTAATATATGCAATAAATGCACAATTGCAACTGTGATTTATACTATAAATCTACAAATTATAGTGCTAATATATATATATATATATATATATATATGTATATATATATATATATATATATATATATATATATATATATATATATATATATATATATATATATATATATATATATATATATATATATATATATATACAGGGCATGATTTATACTATAAATCTACAAATTATAGTGCTATCATATGTATATATGTATATATATATATATATATATATATATACATATATATATATATATATATATATATATATATATATATATATATATATATATATATATATATATATATATGTATATATATATATATACTTGTAATTAAGTTTTAGAAAAAACAACTTTTAATGGTTCTAAAATTTAATTATAAGTATAAAACGCTCTGTTTTTGAAAAAATATATATTTTCTTAAATATTGAGCACTCTACAAGAATCAAGAGTTTAGTATTTTTAATACTAAATCATACAACAGCAATATATATATATATATATATATATATATATATATATATATATATATATATATATATATATATATATATATATATATATATATATATATATATATATATATATATATTTTTATATATATATTCATATATATATATAAAAGACTTTCATATGACAACAAATATTTTTCACTTTTTAATTCAAGGAAAACAAAGAGTTGGAAAAAAGGTTCTATAGTTTTGTTGTGCAATCTCTGGCATTCAAATACATGATTGTCAAATTGGTCTGTAGAATTTTTTTGTTCTGCAACTGGAAATATGACCATTAGTACGGTTTCTTAAAATATTTGTTTTTCCAGTGTAAGTAGATAAACCATTACATGATAAACACTTTAAATAATAAATAACATTTTTGCTATTACAAGTAATGCAGCTTTTAATATTCCAAGTAGTTCCATTAGACGTCTCAACGTATCAACTTCTTGTAAATATAATTGGCAAATTTTACAACAAATATCTTTACATTTGAATAAACCCGTTTTTTTGATGGATGAAATTTTAAATTGCTATAAAATGCAGTTTAAATTACTATAAAATGTAGTTACTATTTTATAGCAATTTAAACTGCCAGCTTATTTTAACAGAAACTAACCTTTTACTTAGTCTATCTACTAATGCAAGGGTAAAGGAGGTTTTTTCAAATATACATCCAGTAATTGCCTACAAACAACCACCAAATTTACTTAGACAACTAACTTCTTCAAAATTTCATCTATCAAAAAAACGGGTTTATTCAAATGTAAAAATATTCATTGTAAAATTTGCCAATTATATTTACAAGAAGTTGATACGTTTGAGACGTCTAATGGAACTATTTGGAATATTTAAAGTCGCATTACTTGTAATAGCAAAAATGTTATTTATTATATAAAGTGTTTATCATGTAATGGTTTATCTACTTACACTGGAAAAACATATATTTTAAGAAACCGTACTAATGGTCATATTTCCAGTTGCAGAACAGGAAATTCTACAGACCAATTTGACAATCATGTATTTGAATGCCAGAGATTGCACAACAAAACTATAGAACCTTTTTTCCAACTCTTTGTTTTCCTTGAATTAAAAAGTGAGAAATATTTGTTGTCATATGAAAGTCATTTACATAAACAAAAACATGACACATTTAATTGAGACTTCCTTTTTAAAAAAATGTTACAATGGTAACTCATAGTTACAGTATAGCAATTTAATTTTTCTATTATCTAACTTTCTACAGTTAAATAAAAAATTTGATAAAGCATTAAACATAGCACTACTGATAAAAATAGTGAAAGGCCTCTAGTGCTTTTTCATCATTTATATATTTATTTAAAAGAAATAAATCTTTTTTCAAATTTCAAAAATTCAATTATTGTTTTTTTTTTGGTTGGCATACCTTTTTCCATTATATATATATATATATATATATATATATATATATATATATATATAATATATATATATATATATATATATATATATATATATACATATATATATATATATATATATACATATATATATATATATATATATACATATATATATATATATATATATATATATATATATATATATATATATATATATATATATATATATATATATATATATATATAGTTTTTCTTTCTGAAAAAAGTTATAATAATGTTTATTTGCTATATATGTGGTGCTTCTTTGAAACTGTTGAGTTTTTTTCAAAATCATCTGCAACGTCATAATAGTATTGGTGAAATTGTTTATCCAATTAAATGTTTACAGAATGGCTGTAAATGTACCTTTACAGCTTTCATGTCGCTAGTTAGACATATAAAATGTTACCGTAATATTGATAATGATTTTATTGATGTAAATCCTGAGTTAAAATCTACCTTCTGTAATCCATTTAATCATAACATTTTATTGCCTAGTTTTGCAGAATATTCATTGCCTAGTTTCCCAGAGAATTCTACTCATCAAGTTGACACTTATCATGAAAAAACAGAATATATTGGTTCTTCGTTAGTTTCTTCATTTCGAGTAAACATCAGTGTTCCGTATTATATTATACCTGAAGTAATTGCTTCTGTTAACAATATTTCACAATCATTAGTTTCCTATATAGGTAATACTGCTTTATCAGTTTTAGATGACATTGGAGCAGATGATTTCACTTTAACACTGTTTAAGAGTAAGTTAGAAAGTAGTGTTATACATTGCAATGAGCCACTCAAATTTCTTGATACATTATATAAACAAGATAAACACTTTGAAAAGAATTCTTTTTTTGTAACTCCTGAAACATGCAACATGGGCCCTCCTAGACATGATACTATTGAAGAAATTTCAAAGATTGTTTATGACACTTTTCAATATATATCAGTAGAACAAATGCTAAAATCACTTCTTCATAACGCCCAATATATGGATGCTTTAAATTTTAATAAACAAAAAAAAGGAATTATAAAAAACTTTTCTGATGGCCAAGCATGTAAAAATCATGAGATTTTTATTGATTACAGCGAGATTTCTTTAAAATTACATTTGTTTTATGATGGAATGGGGACATCTAATCCACTTCGTGGATAGCCTTCACTGTGTAGTATTGTAGTCTTTTACTTTGCTGTTTTAAATTTACCTATAAAGTATAACTCCTGTTTTACAAATGTTCATTTGGTGGCTTTGTGCTATTCTCATGATATTAAAGTATATGGATTTGATGCTATTCTTGAAAAATTTTCATTTGAAATTAACAAATTAAGTGAAATTGGCATTTCAAGTGAATTTCCAATAATTGGTAGGAATAGAGTTTACGCCAGTCTTGCTCAGGTTGCCTGTGACAATTTGGCTTTAAACTCTATATTTGGTTTTATTGAATCGTTTTCTGGCAGCCACTTTTGTACCTTATGCTATGCAACTAGTAATAACATTCAAATCTACTTTACTGAAGATAAATTTGAAATTAGAACAATTCTAAAATATGAAATAGATGTTGGAAATGTTTAAAGTGGCAATGCAGGGAATAAAAATCACTGCAAAGGAGTTAAGAAAGCTTGTGTTTTAAATTCAATAAAACGGTTTCATGTCACAACAAACTTTAGCTTAGATATCATGCACACTGTACTTAAAGGCGTTGTTGTTTTAGAGTTAGGTGCTGTCCTGTATTGTTTGTCTGTCCAAAAATGATTTTTTACCCTTTGGTGAGTTGAACAATCGCCTATCTCACTTTTGGTCAATGGTTAATGTTGACAAAAAAAATGAATCGCCAGAACTGAACAAATTGGAAGTTCCAGGACATGGGCTATCACCAAGTATGAAAGCCATGCAGATCTGGTCCTTACTTTTGTATTTGCCGCTTATTATATGTGACTTAGTTCCAGAGGAGGATGAACATTGGAAGTTTTTACTAGAATTGTCTACTTTAGTTGATTTTATTTTTGCTCCAAAATATACAATAGGAATGGTAACATACCTTAAATATATCGTAGCCAGCCATTTGGAAAATTTTAAATTTCTTTTTGGGAACCACACTCGTCTTCGTCCTAAACATCATTTTTTGGTTCATTTACCAACAATTATTATAAATTCTGGACCTCTTATTGGAATGAACTGTCTGAAATATGACCTAAAAATTTCATTTTTCAAAAGATCTGCACATATTGTAAGCAATTTTAAAAATATATGCCTCACTCTTGCCAAAAGATATTAACACAATGCCTTACATTATAGACTATCAAGTGCTTATATGCGTAATTTAATAATTTCTGAAAGCCAAGATGTGGTACCAATTCATAGTCTTCTTTATTCACAAGTACTTTTGGACAATCTTTATTGTAAACCTACTGATGATATTTTCATTGCATTCAAAATTAAAAGGGGATCTCTTCAATACAAAACAAACCACCATCTTACTATTAGTGAAGATGAAGATTATCCAGTTTTTGGAAAAGTTATCAGCTTTCTTAGTATCAGGGATGAGTCCTCCTGGTTTGTTGTAGTGTCTAAGCTTAACACACTTAAATTTGTGGAGCATTGCCACTGCTTTTTGGTTAAAAATGTCAAACCAGATACATATCTTGTTATAAAGTTGGACGAACTTGTTGATGACCACCCTGTTTTATCATATCAAGGAAATGCATATTATATAAGGCAACAATATCATATGTTTAAGGAATAATTTGAAGAAGTGTTTAAACTTTTGTATACATTTTTTATAATACCATAATTAGCATTAATGAAAAAATTATTATTGCACTGCCATGTTGATTGTTTTGATCCATATTTGGTTATTTGACTAATAATTATTGCAATGTCATGTTGATTTTGTTGTTGATTATTGTCACAGTTATTTTTTTGTTTTTAGCCACTATAGTTATTGAATTATTTTGTTAAGTTAAAATTGTTTAATCCTTTCATTGTTAGGCTCTATTTTTTTTTTGCAATTGTTTTTTATCTTTGTTATCTAATCCTTAGAATAGTTCCATAACTTAGCAGCATTAAAAAATTTATTTTAAATCAGTTCATTCATTTGTTTATTCTACAGTAATTCAAGTATGGAAGAATTGTGCAAAGTTATTTCATGCGTTACCAAAATGAGTATAACATCTGAAGTTCGTCAAAAGCATACTTTTAAAATTTTAACTATTATATATATATATATATATATATATATATATATATATATATATATATATATATATATATATATATATATATATATGTTTTTGTAAATGCATACATAGATGAAGGTATAACACTAGAAATATTAATTTTACTTGATGATAATGATTTAAAAGAAATTGGTTTCAATATGGCTTCAAGAAGATTACTAATTTAATGATCCATGCTCAATCATCAACATCTGCTAATTATGAAAATATTGCAACACCTAAAGTAATGTTAACAAACAAATATATTGAAATACCAATAAATGTTACAACGAAGATCATAGCAGAGCAACCACAACAAGCTACTACTTTAATTTCCGTAACAAAATTTGTTTTTATATAATATATATATATATATACATCTATATATATATATATTATATAAAAACAAATTTTATATAATATATACATATATATATATATATATATATATATATATATATATATATATATATATATATATATATAGATATAGATATAGATATAGATATAGATATAGATATATATATATATATATATATATATATATATATATATATATATATATATATATATATATATATGTATATATATATATATGTATATATATATATATATATATATATATTTATATATATATATATATATATGTATATATATATATATATATATATATATATATATATATATAATATATATATATATATATATATATATATATATATATCAAATAATGTAGGGCTGGCCTATTGAAGCAATACTAAATTACTTAATAAAATGACCATGACAAAGATAAAAGGAGCAGAATTAGTTGATAAGCTAAAAAGAATGGAGGAAATAAACAATAAAGAAATAATTTTTTTAGTTAAGATTCTCGGCAGATATCTTATGAGCAATTGCAAAGTGTAAGTTTCAGTTTGTTTGTTGTTTTTTTTTTTTTTTTTTTTTCTGGATATTTTTGGAATTCCAAATACTTTTTTTAAATGTGTTTTTATCTAAAATATTCCTTACATACAAATTTAAGTATATATTCTTGTTATATATTACATCACCCAAACAAAAAATAAAAGCATTTCCAAAGACTAATTTTAAAAAACTATGATCTGAATTTTTTTATAGTATTACTGTATACTATATACTTTAGGACTGACAGACCATCTAAAGAAGGAAAACTGCAACTGTGTCAACCACTTGTCACTGCTTTCCCTATACTTCGTGACAATGCAACATCATCTGGTTTTGTAAGTTAAAATTTTTTTTGTCATTTTTAAATAAGATATTATTTTATATCATCACTAACTCAATCAAATGTTTTGTAAAATCAACAAACATATTAGAATGATATGTTTTTATTTGATTCCATAGGAACATTTTTATGATGCTAAAGTACATACAGGTTTTTTGGAAATGTTCATTAGACAAAGAAGATCCCGTAGCGACAATATAGAAACATTGTGGAGTCAAAGAAAAAGTATTTTTTGCTTATTATAATTTTATTTGGCAATTTTTTATATATTTCAATTACTACTTGTACACCTATACATTTTTTTTATTTTGCCAGTTGATAAAAATGTTGAATTGATTAAAGTTTTTATAAAATTCAAAGCAATATTTCAATTTAATTCTAAAAGTATTGACTTATTTCAGTGAGTTAGTTAATATAACAGTAGTTACAAAATAAATTTTGTTCATTAATAATAAAATAGGGTGACAGAAATAGTGTCGAAAAATGAACTTCAGGATAGTGTCCAATATATTAAAAAAGCCTAATGTTTCTCGACACTATTCATTAAATTTGTTTGTGACACTATCCTTTTTTTTGTTTTCAAAACACTATTCATTAAATTCATTTGCAACACTATACCTTTTTTTGTTTTTGACACTATTCATTAAACTCCTTGGCAACATTCCTTTTTTTATTTCCAACATTATTCATTAAATTTATTTGCGAGATAATTCCTTATTCTGTTATTCGACAATCATTAATGCAACAATTTGCGACACTATTCCTTTTTTATATTTTCGACAAACAAATTTGCAACAGAAAAACTTTGTGACAATCAAAATTTTGCAACACTGTTCCTGTCACCCATAAAATAGTTTACTATTATACGTAATTTTTGTATATTATGAATAATAAAAACTGTTTATTAATTATATATATTTCATTTGTTAAAATTTTTTAATACTTATTCAATTAAAATAATTTTTAATAATTAATTAATTAAATTATTCTATTTATGCATAAAGCAAAAGTTATTTTTTTTTTATATATAATCAATGTACTTTTTGTCAGAGACGAAACTGTTCTATTAAATTCGTCAGAGAAAGTTGAACAAACGTTGCGAGAACTTCAACCAACAACTTCAAACAAAGAGAGTCTACTAAAAATGATGGCTAATACAAGAGTGGTAAGAAGAGCATGGATTCAGGTAACAAGCAACTTATCAATAACCTCAATTATAAGACGGTTTCCGAGATTCATTAATATAAATGATGCTGTGAATGTTATTTTTAATTTTTTGCAGTTCATTTGTAAATCTTGTTTACTTTATAATTTAAGCTAGATTAGTTAATAAGAATAATTTTTTTTTTTTTTTTGCATTTCATAGATTATAAAAGAGTTTCATTCCATTGAAGAGGCATCTAGTAATATTACATTGCATGATAGCTTTAACACGTGCAAACACAATATTTTGTTACTAGCAATTTGACAATGACAAATATGTTCAAAAATACTTTATCAGAAGACGAATATAATGAAGGTATATATATATGTCTACTACTCTAAGTGGGGAGAATGAATCAATAAGAACTTCATAGTTTAAATGCGAATTTTTACAGCATAATTTTCAATCTGCATAAGTACTAAGCTGCTGCAACATGACTCTGTGTCAATCTGCAAAAGTGTGGCGTTTCCTTTTCTCTTCCTATTTCATTTATTATTTCCTAGTTTAATATGCCCATCTAATCCAAAAGAAGCTTTTTTTAAAATCTGTCTACGTATTAAAATCTATAAGTATATACGAGTTGTTCTCTGAATTATTTATATTTTTATTTAGAAGATACAACTTTGCTTGCCTTTAAGGCGCTCCCTTTTCTTCTCAAAGCACCTCCACAGAAGGGCAAGAAGCATCCGAGAATGGATCCTGATACAATTTTGGCTTTATTGGATGTAGGTTTTTTCTATACATTTTTTTAAATTAAATTTGGTTTATAATGAAAAAGTATTAATTTTTTGAGCTTTGTATTTTCTGCATTTTTAAAATTTTACTTAAACATTTATGTGCACCTCAGTCTTGAAAGCTCCCTTGAGTTTTTGAGAAAGTTTTTCAACCGATTTTATTCAAGTGTTGCGGCAGTCTATTTATTAAAGTCGATAACACAGCTATACGGTTGGAAGCCATACCGAGTATAAGTTTTGCTTTTGAGTTGCTACTAGCCTCTTATTATGTATTTAATGTCAATTTTCCTCATGAACTTATTTGTGTTTATGGATTTCTTGGAATAAGCAGCAAAGGAATTATCGTCAATTCTTTTTTTAAAAAAGTATTACCAAAAGTTTAACATTAAATTAAACGATATGTTTTTTTAAAGTATTTTTAAGACTTTCTCGTTTATTTTTATTATATTGTTAGCCGAGAACCAAGGGGCCGTATGTCCAATTTTTGTGTTTCCAAGAAAATCAAGTTTTAAATTCTAATTCGCAAAGACTTTCTGCCAAAAAGTTATTATTTAAATATTTCCTAAAATTTTATTTTTGTGATATATTTATGGAACACACACTCCTGAATATTTATTGATAATAGACAAAAAAAAAAACATAAAATGTTGACATTCGGCTTCTTGGTTCTTCTCTGACGGCGATATCTATTTTTCAAAGTTTAAACTTCGCTTTTGCATATAAAGGTTTTACAACTTCTTCTTACATTAATATTCACTGTATTGAGTTTGAGTTTGAACTGATTTTTTTTTAAAAGAAATACTATTATAACTCGGAATTAAAATAAAATTTATATTTTAGTTTTTAATATTTTATTGTGATATTATTCCGTTTTTCTTGCAAGCCAAATTGATATACACTTGTAATTTAGTATATGACTTATTTTTCAATATAAATAACTTAATTTATTTAAATTATTTAATTGCGCCCGGTTATATTCATACTACGTGAAGATTTAAATGGACGGAATAAATCACACATAAATATACTTCAAAAAAATTAAATTAGCCTAGAAAAACACAGATTTGTGTATAATCTATAGTGTTGCATTTAGAGCAACACTAATGTTGAAGTTTTTTTATAACAGTTTTGTCGCGCAAAAAGAGCGTAAATATATAGCCATTGATTAAATGCAACAATTGTGCCGCAAAAATTTCTAGAAAAGTGTCGCATTAAATGCCACAAAGTGGGGCTTTCAAGTCTACATTTTATATGGCCTTACAAATGCAACACTGAGTGTGGCTTTTAGAGCCACATAGTGTTGGTGTAGCCGGCGTCGACACTCAATGTTGTGTTCTACGCGACATAATGTAGCCTACGGCTCAACACTATTTTTAAGCGTGTGGCCTCGACGGCTTCACTTTTCGGACCGAAGTTAAACATCTAGTATATAAAATATATCATTGGTAAATGTAAATTACAGTTTGAGGAACTTTTATATTATGTAATGTAATTTTCAAAAGTAATTAACTTTTATATGTAAAAGTAAAACACCCTTTTCACGTGACTAACTTTTACATGTAAAAGTAAATTACTTTTTGATGTAATCTTCTTTTACATAACATTTTTTTGAAAGTAAAAAAACTTATTTTAAAAAGTAACAGTCGTTTCAAAAAAATGAATTACGGAAATGTAAATTTACATAAAACGTTTAAAATTACTTATGTAATTTACTTTTTGATAAAAATTAACTTAATCGAGTCAGTAAAAAAAAGTAAGTAAAAGTGCCATCCTTTGTTGTCGATATATTTATTGTTGATTAATAAAGTACTTAAAGATAAAACTTCTTAGAGATATTTTTATATTTAAAGTTTAATGTATTAAACTTATTTTAAACGTATTTTAAACGTATTTGATATACTGGAGTAGTACGAAGATCTGTTTATATGAATACAGATTTATTATACCTGGAGTAAACTGTTAAATATTTGATTATGGTAGTTATGCTAAACGAGCAGTAGATCCAGTTAGTTTTCAAACTAAAATAAAACAAACTTTTCTTAAAGTGGATTAAAGAAATGTTGAGTATCTTTACAAAAATTGAGTTGTGTCCATAAATTTTAAAAAACAATTTATAAAGAATTAGGTTTATATATATATATATATATATATATATATATATATATATATATATATATATATATATATATATATATATATATATATATATATAACACTTTATAAATTCATATATTTACACCTGCAAGTGTTTTTAATAAGAGTTAATAGTTATTGAGTGTGGATAACATTACATAACTAATGCACTACCTAGAGAGAAAAACTTACCAATAAAAGGTTTAAAGACTGTGCATTTTAACAACAACTTGACAAACGTGCTTTAACTTCGCCGTCAGAAGACAAGAAAAAAGTTGATAAAAAAACTAAATAATGATTTTGAAAACTTTCAAAATACTTTTAAAATAAAATGTTGCATTAAGTTTATGAGTTTTTAAAATTTTTAAAAGTTTTGCGTTATTTAAATTTATTGATGAAAAACATTTCATACCGGAAATTGAACTATATATAGATAAGAGTCTAGTCTCTTCCACGTTGACTCGTGGGAGAGCATAAATTAAAGGCCGGAAAAATTCTCTCAAAAAAGCTTAATTGAAGTTAATAGAGCTTAGTAAACATTGCATAAAGCCATTGTACTATTTAGCTTTAATACT
The DNA here is from genome assembly GCF_038396675.1 of Hydra vulgaris. Lineage (NCBI taxonomy): Eukaryota > Metazoa > Cnidaria > Hydrozoa > Anthoathecata > Hydridae > Hydra > Hydra vulgaris. The sequence goes on along the minus strand of NC_088930.1, from coordinate 43,511,516 downwards.
GTTACTGAGAATGTATTAATCAAAGAGTTTTAGGAAGGGGTCTATAAAACAGTAAAGATATTTAAGCTTTCTAAAATTAATTTGTAAAAACATTATCATCGCGTGTTTTATTATTGTCTCTCGTTATTCATTTGTATTTTTGACACTAATGTATTACAACGCTTTTATTTAAAACCTAAAGAATAAAGAACTTTAAAGAATGCCATTCATTACCATGTATAAAGATAATAATTGATTTAGATATTTATTACTTGATTTATTCTAAATGTTTTACTCAGTTACAAATATGTCTTTATATTTGCCTGGATTGATATGGCTATAAATACATTTAATCACTCCTAAAATATTAAATATTGCATGACGGATGAAAAGAAAGACAGCTGAACAACTAATGCATATCAATAAAAAAAATTTTATTAATTTTGTTTGGTTTTTTAAATTATGGTTGCAATGATTCTGTTCTTGTTATTTCTGTTTTGTTTTTGAATTTTTATTTGTTTTGAATTTGAATTCAACGTATGCAAAAAATAAAATGTATATGTGCGTGTTTCATTGGTGCGAGTTTCAGCACCAATTTGGTCTATTTCTGATTTAGGAAAGTCATAGGTTCTGATTTAGGAAGGTCATAAGTTTGCTAAAAACAAAACTTGACAAAACAGCTGTTTGATAATTGCAAAATTTCACTGTCAATTTTTTGAAAATTTGCACAAATGTGTATTCGAAGTTATTTTTCACGTTTACTAAAAATATTTTTACATTTGAATTTAGTTTTTTATATTAGATTATATTGTTATAATATTGATATATATTGATGTTAGAAATATTTGATATTTATTGAAAAATTGGTATATTTATTGATATTAGAAAACTTGTAGGTATATACACTTTTATAGTAACAATGTTTTTTTAAAGATTTTGATTTTCATTATCAGAACAATGATCTGTTGACAGTTTATTTATTATATGACAGTTTAGTTATTATTATAATATGACAGTTTAGTTATTATTATATTATCAGAACAATGATCTGTTGACAGTTTATTTCTTGCGTTAGTTATTAAACTTCTAAATTATCTAATTTGTGTGCGCAGTTGTGTGTGCGCAGTTGTGTGTGCGGAGTTGTGTGTGCGCTTTTGTGTGTGCGCAGTTGCGTATTTTTATTTAAATCAACTATTTCGTTATCGACAGCCTTTTATTAAGAATTTGTATTCCTTTTCAAATTACGAGCTACTTTGGATAACTATGAACAATCACTGCATTGTAAAAGGTCTTTACATCTCTCTAATCCTGCTGTTTTAATTTTTTGATAAAATAAATTGCATTCTAAATGATCAAACTCTAATGCACCTGCAAACCGCTTTTATAATTACATTAATTATCCGTTTAATGCATTATTAGCGGGCCAAATGTCTTTTTTTTACATGAAAATAATTGTTAATAATTTTGAATTATTCTCAATAAGAATTTCATTCAAAAATAAAAATAAAAATGAAAATAAAAAGTAAAGGACCATTTAGGAAAAAATTTTATTTTTACTAAAATAAAAGCTAAAAACAAATTTGTCTCGCTATTTTTTGTTATTAATATAAGTTTGTTTACCCGATTATTTTAATTTGAGTTTTTAGCGATTATTGAAATAATTAATATCCGGCTTAAAACATATAAAGTTTATAGGAATAGTCAAATTTATGATAATGAAAGCATTAATGGAAGCTGTATATAAAGTTTTCATTCAAGTCTTATGACCTTAATAGAAAAGTTTTTTTCTCAACTGACGCGAATTGACGTTACCGTAAATTAAAGAACCTACATAAAAACTTTTGATAAAAAGTGAACGCCAACAAAGCATGCCTTTTTTTTTTATTTTTGGAAAACATTACCTTTTAATAGGCACTTCAGTCACGTGACAAATTCCGTAGACAAAATTTGCGAAGTTTTTTATATATAAAGAAGACTTTTTCAGATTAATTTAGACCGATTTTTTTAATCTATTATGCCATAGTAAAACGTTTTACGAAAAGTAAAATGATTAATCTTTCATAAAATATCTGCTAGAATTTTCAATATCAGTTTGTCTGGCTGAAGGAGCGGTTTCAATTAAGTTTTTGTAATTATTTTAGCTTAAAGTTATTTTATTTGCGTTCTAGCATCCTTTAAAATAGTATATAACTATTTTTCTTTGTTTCTACTTTTTTTTTTTATTGGTTTTGTGATGAATAAGTTGGTCTAAAAGTTTTTGCTAATGTTCGGGTATTCAGCTTAATTTTTAAATTTAAGTTAAAGCCTGCTAAATCCCGTCCTTTTCTTCCTTTCAGTCTTAATATTGTTAGTATCTTAGTATCTTAATATTGTTTCAAAAATTATTTCGGTAACTAATTTGCTAAAACAATATAATAATTTAATTGTATCATACAGTATTTGTATAAAATTAGCCTCATCATAATGAATAATAAAGAGTTATATGATTGGTATCTATGCTTGAGTGATAAATCTTTGAAAATGGTGTGCTCGAATTTCAGAGGCCGTTTCTCCAATTTGTTTTCAGTAACTGAAAATAATTTGAGCATGCACAAAAAAATTAAAATTGTTGTAGATAAATTTAAATCGTTAAAAAACAACAATAAAAGAAGAGATATATATAAGCCGATGCTCTTTAAACCGCCTATTTCGGAAACTAATTGTGAATTATGCATATCAAGTGAAAAAAATAAAACGAAAGGTAAAAAAAGAAAATTGAACCAACAAACCTCGGGAAACTGTTTTAAAAAATTGAAACTTGCTTCATCTGGTTGTATAAATAAGTTCAAATCTGCTAATGTTCGTATTAGTAATATAAAAAATTTACATCTAACGACCCTAGAAGGACATATAAACTATTAAATTCAAGTAATAAAGCGAAGATTCATCAATTAAAAAATAATTAAGAAACAAAATAAGGAAATAAAAGAATTAAAAGATTTTTATAACAAAGTCATTAAAAATCCTAATAAAAGAGTTAAACTTTTGTTAAGCTTGAAAAAAGGTGACAATAAAGTTGCACTCCTTCATGAGAAAAAAGAATTACATGCAAAAAATTGTATTATGTAAAGAAGAAGTTTAGCACGGTAGAAAATAAACATAAAAATTTGTCTTCTAACAGTTTAAATAATCCTGAAAAGGATACTGACTCTCCTAACACTAGAGTATTAAGCAAAAAAAATAAAGATTTTAATTTAAGTTCTCTTCTCTATGATCGCAGAATAATAACATTTCAAAACGGAAGGTATTCTAATGATATAAGAGAAGTTATTATGGAGTTAGTTTCTTTGAATGTCAGCATGAACAAAGTTAATGAAGTTATCGCAATTGTTTTAAAAAAACTAACAAAAATATAGAGAAGCCTCACTCAATTGGTATAAAATCTCAATTTTATGACTGAAGCTTTAGCACATGCTCAACTTCAAGTTGCAGAAGAAATGATAAACCCTGTAGAAATTAATTCGGCCAATTGTCTTCACAGTGACGGTACCACTAAACATCAAAGACATTTTCAAAATTTCCAAGTTACTACCTCATATGGAAGTACTTTATCTTTTGGATTACGTGAAATGGCTGGCAGTGATGCAGATTGTATTATTAATGCGTTAACCAAAACATTAGATGATATATGTGACATTTTAGAAAGTAGCAGCAAGTAAAACGATTTTTCTAACCTTGTATGTTCTTTTAAAACTACCATGTCTGATCTTGGGCGAATTAATCCACTGTTTAATTTAAAGCTTAAAGATATGAGAAAAAAGTTACTGCCTAAAGTTATAAAGAATTAGGAAAGTTTAAAAAATGCCGAGCAAGCAAGTTTCATTGAAATGTTTAATTTTTTTTGTAAATTGCGTTTATTATCTAACTTTGCAACAGAAACTGATAAAACAATTAGCTTATTCGAAAAGTTAGTTTTAAGTAGTAGGTATGAAAATATTTTTGCATTCAATACTGCTGAATCAGGTGCCACTAGATTAATAAGAACTGCATGTAAAGCTTTTCATGTAAGGGGAAGTGATGAAGCTGGAGTTACTGGGTATTTTAATGCATTTCTTGCTGGTAAAGGACAAAGTAAGTGTATGCTTGCACCCTTTGTTGATAACAGATTTAATATATTATATTATAATGCTGCAGCTTTGTATTTTCATTCAAAAGATATTTTAGAGTTTCTTCAAAATTGGCCAAATCAAAACAATCTTTAACTTGCAGTTAAAGAAGATATTAGCAACAAATTATATTTAGCAGAAGTGCGGGCTCTTGGAATAGTTGATAAAATAATTACAGGTCCACTTTGGCGGATAATTGAATCACAAAAAAGTATTCTTGATATGAATCCATTTTTGTTAACCCTAAAAATGAAACTTTTAGATTTGTGTAAAAATGCATCATCGATTATGATCTCGAAAACACCTATATTCAGTCCAAGTGATGTTAATATTCATAAAGATATTTTGTATGATAAATTGTTTGAAGAGACTAATGACACTGATTTTAATATTTTAACACAGCAGACATTAGAAGTAATTTGTGATTCTTTGTTAGTTGTTCTGAAAAGACAATCTGCTGATCAACTTCCTGGAGGTAAATATTGGCATCCTTCTGATAATGTTAGTAAGGCTGCAGAGAATGTTCCAACAACAAACAAAGCGTCAGAAAGTGACTTTGCGGTAATGGATCTTTTAATTCGTACAAACCCAAATGCCAAAATACAAACTATACAAGCTTATACTATGTGGTATAAAAACAAAACACTAGACTGGTTGGATAAAAAGACTTTAGATGAGCGTGACTCATTGCTAAAAAAAGCTTCAACAAACTTTAATAAAATGAAAGATAAATACAAATAACGTCATTTAGAATTAAAGTTTAAAGCATAAAGCCAAAAAAACAGCTTAAGATAAAGCCTTCTTAAAAAAAGCTAAATCGGTTAATGAGTTGTTTGAGGACGAAGGTGTGGTTGACCTCAAAAGAAGCAGATGATGAATATGTTTTGTTAGTTGAGACATTTAAAAGCAAAAAAATATTAAGAGCACAGTTGGATTTTTATAGGTATGTTATGGAAGTTAAATGCGAACCTAAATACTTTTACAAAACTAAAATGCATGGTATTAAGCGAATAGACTTAACAAACTATGAGTTGTTCAGTAATTTACAATCAGTTATTAGAACAAGGACTTTTCCAGAGCCCATTGAGAGAAGAGTTATTCTTATTGAAAGAAAAAAACGAGATATTTTGATTGCAGAACAGAAGAAGAGTAAAGTGAAAAATTAAAGAATGCAAGACTGTCTCAATTAGCAAATCAACAAAAAACTAACATCTTGGCTGTCATTCTAAATGATGTTAATTATCTTGTTGGGAAATTTATACAACATAAAATAATGAAAATCGACACTAAAATATACTTTTGGTGTACAGGTTTCTTCGAGTAAACAAGTCAACTCTTAACTTAAAAAAAACTTTGTTTGATGTGGTCTATGAGATTGAGGAAAATCAAGTATAGACTTTTCCATTGCTTATTGACCTTGAAAAAGGAGAGGTTATAGTTATATATATTATTAGTAATATTTTATTAGAAATATATTACATATATTATAAATTATATAATACTATTATAAATTAGTCGTATATATTAATCTATAATATTTATATCTATAACGTTTATAGTTGTTATAACGTATCGTATATAGTTATTATATATCATTAGTAATATTATATTATGGATATATAATAAATTATATAACATTATTATAAACTAGTCGTATATATTAATCTATATTATTTATATCTATATCGTTTATAGTTATTATAACGTATCGTGTATAGTTATTATATATCATTAGTAGTATTATATTATAAATATATTATAAATTATATAATATTATTATAAATTAGTCGTATATATTAATCTATATTATTTATATTGTTTAAATATATATATATATATATATATATATATATATATATATATATATATATATATATATATATGTACAAATATATTTATATATACATATATATATATATATATATATATATATATATATATATATATATATATATATATATATATATATATATATATATATATACATATATATATATAATATATGTAAAGATATATTTCGTTTATATTGATCTATGATATTTATAATATCGCATCTATAACATTTAAGAAAATTTAAAATTGGGCAACCGTGTGTTTTATTTTTTCACAATTTAATGTTGTAATAGAGATTTGACTATATTAATGTGATGTGTAATGTGTCTATGACTATATTAATGTATATATATTTTTCTGCAATATATATTTTTTCTGTATATATATTTTTTCTAAAGATTAATTGTGAAATGAAAGTTGTTTTATTTGCATATTGTTTAATGATAACAGATAGATTATTGCCTGAAGTCGTTGCGTAAAATTTTTACGCAGTTATAGTAAAACTTTTACGCAAATTTTTACGCAATTATGGTAAAATAAAATGGTAAAAAAAAAACTAAAATAAAAAAGCGCATTTTTTTGTCGAATTAATGTCAAATTAGGTAGTATAAAAATGGAAATTTCTTGACAACCAGAAGTGCTACAAAATTGGTTAAACCCATTTTAAAACAAGTTTAACATTTTGAATGCAATAAAATAAAAATTAACATTTTAGCTTAATTATATTACGAGATCATAAAATGGACTGAAGTGCCTACTTTTAAAATTTTTAAGAAAAGACCATAGGTGTTTTCAGATGTGACATTTTCAGGCAATGTGTAAAATCCAATTTCAAATTCCATTCTTATTTGGCATAAACATGAACAAACATAATTTTAAAGCTTGCCTTATACCTAAAAGTTCTAGATCTATATCTTTTCTTTAATTTTAATTTTGTTATTTTTGTGCCCAAAGAAGACCTAACGGTCTTGTCACAGACCACCGTGGAAGTGCATTTAACTAGGAAGTTCATGCCTCCTCCCTTAACGTGATGCTAAAACAGGTCCAGAGTTCGTTTCAAACCTGGATCTCCTGCTTCTAAAGCAAGTGCTTTTAAACAGATTTGTTATCCTAAACAAAGTTTTATAAGAATAACTTAATATGTACTATTAAAAATAGAAATAATCTATTTCTATTTAAGCAATAAAAAAAATATTTAATAAGTGTTTATTCGCATGTTTTTGACGCGTGAATGGACTATCTTAATTAAAACATGTTCGGACGTTTGATAAAAATAAAGGGAGAAACCTTCCAACTCAATGAAAAACAAAAAAAAATTAACTCTTTTTATTCAATTTTTAAATTCAAAAGTAATCTAGCGCAGAGTAGTGATATTTATCCACTGGCTATTAAGGGATAGGCACAGTGTAGTATATATAATATATATATATTACCCTACGTATATATATATATATATATATATATATATATATATATATATATATATATATATATATATATATATATATAAATATATATATATATATATATGTATATATGTATATATACATATATGCACAGTGTAGTATATATAATATATATATATTACCCTACGTATATATATATATATATATATATATATATATATATATATATATATATATATATATATGTATATATGTATATATACATATATATATATATATATATATATATATATATATATATATATATATATACATATATATATATACACATACATACATACATACATATATATATATATATATATATACATACATATATATATATATATATATATATATATATATATATATATATATATATATATAGTATATATGTATATATACATATATATATATATATATTATATATATATATATATATATATATATATATATATATATATATACATATATATATATACACAAACATACATACATACATATATATATATATATATATATAATTACATATATATATATATATATATATATATAATATATATATATATATACATACCTACATATATATATATATATATATATATATATATATATATATATATATACATATATATATATATATATATATATATATATATATATATATATACATATATATATATATATATATATATATATATATATATATATATATATATATATATACATATATATACATATATGTATAGTATATTGACTGACTATCCATGGATATGCGCAGTGGAGTTTAAATATATATACGAGGAATTGGGTTTTTCAAGGTTATTTCCCCCCCTCCCCCCCTTTGTTCCTTTTTTTTTTGATTAGATTTAATTACATTTAAGTAATTTTAATTTTTTTTGTTATTACTTTAGATTAAATTGCTTTTGAAATACATGACTTGAATTATAAATTATTATTTTTTGTTAAATTTCATTATAAAAAAATTTATTTTTAAATTTTTTATAATGAAAATTAACAAAAAACTGTTAATTTTTGTTACAAATTATTTTCTCGAAGGGGCTGTTTATATGAACCGGGCTAGCACGTTTAGCCGAGCTGGCTCGTTTAAACAAGATCTCGCAAGCTTTAAGATTTACATATAAAAATTAAACTTGTTTACATTACAAACGGGCTAGCCCAGAAAACTGAGATCTCACTTGCGTAGAGTGGGATCCCACAAACGCGAGACAGTTTTCTTCATTATACGTGTGCGTCATTTTTTAATAAACTTTAAGAATGTCTGATTAAAGTGAAATGCTCGAATTTAATTACAAAAAAAATAATGAAACAAATAAAGCTTGTGAAAATTAAGCAATTGTTGAGCAATCATTCTGACGAAGTTGTTATACAAGAATTAAATTCTTAAGAAAATAAAAATGTCTTTGGTAGTTTAAGCAAACATATATGAAAATAAAACTAAAAAAGTATCTGGAAATTTAAACAAGCATTTTAAATGGAGTTCAAAAATGGTAGAAGGTTTAATAGAGTCTATACAGGCATGTAAATCCTCTATGATGTTTAAAAATTTAGGCTTTGACGCTGATAAACAAGCACAGTATTCTTATATCTGAAAGGATATGGCAAATAAACATGTCGATGAAAACTTGTTTGGTTCAGAATCAGACAATCCAAATTTACCGTTAAATTTTAAATAACTATCTAGTCAAGACCAAGCCCTCCTTAAGACAGGGTTTTGTCGAAAAAAAAGTTAATTTCTGGAGGAAAAAAAAGAATCCTGGAAAAAACAAAAGAAATTAGACAAGCATTTTTTAAAGCTGTAGAGTTTGGGTCAAGAAGTGGCAGTGTGAAAATTGTTTTTAAACACTATGATAATCTTATCTCGATATGGGGTGGTTCAGCTTATAGTAAGCCATTACCATTTGGTATTTCAAGTAGTGAAAAATAACTTTAAATAATATTGAAAATGTAATCAGTTATCACGAGGATATTTTGGTCTGTAGCGATAATGAAAATGAATTAAAAAAAAAAAAAAAGAAAAGCATCAGTTGTTCCAAAACTTATTGACAATAAAAGAAAAAATGCTTAAAAAAAATCTTTTTGCAGCACAGAGAGATAAACATTTTTTAAATGAAATGAAAAGTGATAGAGAGTTTTGCTCTAACGAGATCCTAACGAAAGCCATAAAAGAATCAAATGAATCTTTTTCTGATTGTATAAAAGACATTAGTAAATCAATTAGTGACCTTAGCAAAGGTTTGTGTTGCTCTATGGAATTACTTTCCAGAACACTGATCTCTCAACAACAAACATTTACTGTTCAAACTATTATACTTCAGCATTTTATTTATCAAAACAATAGTGCTTTTCAACCTATTTGGATTCAGAAAAACAAAAGCAACAAAAAGTCAATTGACGATAGAAATAAAAAAGCTTGTTGTTATTTATAAACATTATTAGACATGTAAGCATTTATGCTATTGAAAAGTCTTAAGTCATGGATACATTTTTTAGTGACTAAAAATCTTTAAGAAACTCTTTTAAAATGTTAACAAATAAAGTTGTGAAAAGCTTATAATTAAAATTTACTGTTTTATGACAATAATAAGTTTTATTTTTTTAAACATGTTCAACTTGTCTAACAAAAAATCATAATAAAAGTAGAACAAAAATATAAAAAACCTTTTTTTATATTAAAAGATGAGTATTGTTTTTTTTGTTATATTTGATTTTATTCTGTGTAAACAGTTTGCTTTAGAACATAATTTTCATTAATGTATTCAGTTAATGCTTTTCGAATAACTTCCCCTTCACCGTCAATACAAGAAAAAATTAGATCTGGTAAATTTCTAAAATTTCTTTCATTTTCATTTATTACCTCTACTTATAATTTTACGAACTCTATCAAAACATATTGTGTCGCTCACAAAAGTTATGTAAAATAAAACATGCATAAATTACTGTTGGAATTTTTTCAAGTTTTAAATCCATTTTTTTGGTCAAAACTTTCCAACGTGCCTTAAGTCGACCAAAAGTACATTCTATAGGGTTGCGTGCAGTCCTCAACATACTGTTAAAAATGACTTCTTCATTTTTCTTACATGTACTATATTCTTTCATAGAATGTGGAAGTAGCGGATATGCAGGATCTCCAATTAGGTAGCATGGAACTTTTACTTTGTTCTTAGTAATAGTTTGAAAGGTTCCTGGAAGTCTTGAACATCTCAAATTAGTATTAATAGAAGAATTTGAAAAGACTTTAGCGTCATTCACACTACCAGGCCACATAAATTCAACATCCAAAAATCTGCCTTTGTAATCACAAACTGCTTGAACCTGTAATGAATAGTATTGTTTGCAACAAAAATAATCCTGAGAATGATTATCTGGACAAACAATGGAAGTCTGGGTTCCATCAATACAACCAAAGACTTGAATCATTCCAAATTTTGACACAACCTCAGATATTTTTTCTCTCATTTGCTGTTTTTTCTTGGTAAATAAACAAACTTTGGTCTTAAATAATTTACTATAGCATTAACTTAAAAAATTAACTATTTATATAAACTTCAAAAATGACTGCTGAAGTAGTGCAAACTGCAATTCTAAAAGTGTTTTCTGTCATGTTCAATGTACCACTGTCTTTTAAATAGTATAGCGTTATAGCAAACCTTTTTATCTGGTGTGATTGCTCTTATATTTGGTGAGTAAGAATCTGGAGATGTATAAGGTTCAAGAAGGGAGACAATTTCCAAAAAAAATTTTTTATCTAATCGAAAGTTTATTTATAAGATTCTTCAGGTGTAATGTTTAATATGAGATTTTGCCACCACAAATCGGTGCGTCCAAAATAGAACCAGCAGCTTCTTTTTTTGCTGTTTTTTTAGCTAATTTTAATCTTCTTAATATAGGCCGCCTAGAACTCAATAAATCAAGAATTATCAACTAACTAAAATCCCTTTTCTTTTTAATAGGCATTGTAAATTGTAAAAGATGAATTTGAATATTATTAGCTTGTGTATTGATCATTTTTAAAATTGTACAGGTAAGAATTTGTTTATGTAATGGTAAGGAATCCGTTTTTAAGCTTTAAATTTTTTTAACTGGGCACGTGATGTAAACAAATATTTCATCCCGGTTTTGCGGGCTAGAAAAAATTCATGTAAACTTAACAACAACATTCATTTCACCGAAGTGAGACAGCCCGACTAACAGAGCCAGCCCGATCAATATAAACAGCCCCTAACATGCGAATAGACTACGATATCATATAGACTATTCGTACATGCGTGGGAATTTTAATTATTTCTTAATAAAAAATGTTTTATTTTTGTTATTTTGTTATATTGCTATTTATTTTACTTTTATCGACAGAACTTTTAGGGGGTATGCGCAGTAAGTGTACATATATCAACTGATTTATTTGGTCATAGCTGTAGTTGATATGCATTAAGGTTATAGATTTTTTTTTCCCTCATGTTTCCTATTTAAAACCAAATATAATTTGGCTTGAAGTAACTAAAAAATTTTTTTTATTTTCCTTTAAAAGAATGCTCACTCCGCATCACCTTTCATTAAATGTTAATTCTAATCGAACATCAAATTTTTTTTCTTGAAAAGTATACCTACTTTTAAAGTGAATTAAAATTATCAACAGTTGTAAGAGTTAAAACTGCCGGCAACTCTAACTTTTTTGAATCTCATGATAATATCGTAAACTTATCTTAAAATATTAGTATATATAAATTAAACAAATTTGTTAGTTTAAAATAAACAATCTTTTTCTGATTAAAAAAAAAATACGATCAAAAGGGTGCTCTTTTAAAGTAAATGAAAACTCTCTAATGTCAGCAAAAGCAGAAGCACGCCTAACTATTTTTAAAAAACGTTACACTCACCGCAAGCCTTTTATATCAGAAATAATACATATTTCAATAAATTTTATATTTCATACCTCATTTGTTTTCTTCTGTCACGTTTAAAAAATATTTTAGATATAGAAATTTTTTGATATTTATTTGTTAACTTTCTAAAGTTATGTTTTATTTCTGTTTGAAATAAGCGTACTAATTTTATGCAATCTTTACAAGTCTTCTTACGTATTACGTTTTTTTCCGATTATTAACCGTAGCGTTATGTTTAATGTTAACTTAACTTTATCTTTACCATTTCGTTTCAAGTTTACCATTCATGTAAATATAAGTATACTTTACAATAAAACTGAGTAAAATCAAACCAATACATAGAAAAAAAATATTTTTTACTTATTGTTTAAGTTTGAAAATCAATATTTTAAAGACACAAAGACAACTTAAATTTTATCAATAAGGTATTAATAAAAAAGTTTATTATGTAAATACATTTCTTTTAGCAGTAAGTAAAATACTTTAAGGCATTGTCAAAAGTTTGCCAGTGACTTGAATAATTTTAACAACAAAATTGTTTAGACAACTAATAAGAAAAAGTTTTTTAACAAATGCTACTATAAACTTTGTTTGAGTATTAACAATAGAACTTAAAAAGATGCACAACAATCGCTTCTGATATAGGAAAATAATATATTAGAAATAAAATATATTCAGACGTGACGCGATGGTGAATAATAAATTGCATATTTGAAATCAAAATGAGAAATGCTATACGAAAAAAAAATTGTTTTCTCGGCACCAAAAAAAATATTTTTGTTGACCTGTGTAATAACACAGTAATAATCGTTGTAATAATAACAGTAGTAATAAGAATAACAACTACAATTATATTAATAACTGTAGAAATTTACAACAGTAACAATAATAAAAAACTAGCAGTAAGCAACCCCTAATACGGGTTATGAGTAATTAAATCATTAATAACAAAAACACATTAATAACTTGATATATTATCTAAAAAACTAAATACAAATTTATCTATAAATAATATTTTCACTTTGACTCCCTATTAGCAATGTCATTGCTTATAGTTAACGAGATAAAGACCGCATTAACATCAGTTAAGTTCTTTTTAAAATCTGTTAAAATCTAATTTTTAAAACAGGTAACAGAAAAAGAAAGTCAAGTAAAGCCTGAAAATACCTAAAAAAAAGAAATGAAAAAAAAAATTACAATTTTTAATAACATAAGTATTGTTTGCATTTTATTGTTAGTAGAATTAGGATAAAAATGAAACAGAAAATATAAAGAATAAAAAACAGCTACAACAGCCTAGGTCTGTCAACACGAAGCAAAGTAACAATAGCGCATAGCATAAAATATTTGTTAGCACACATTACTGTGTCTCCAGAGTAGTTAAAAAAGAAAAGATTATAAAAAGGCTAGACAACACAATGTAGTAACACTGGCAAATAACACCACAACCAAATAAGATATTTTATTAACTAAAATACTTGGACTAAAAAAATTTTATTTATTATAATATTGGAACAATCGAGGGACAACTATCGTTAAACGATTTAAACAATTATACCATAAAATAGCAAGCAACGCGTAAAATATTTCTAATAAATGGTCATTATCAATTGTGATATTAAGAAATACGTAAGAGCTCAGTAGTTACATAAGTTTTATTAATTCTCCCTCTCATTTCAGAGAGAGGGAGAGAAAGAAAGTTTTTCCAAAGCAGCATGTTAAAAAAAGTAAAAAAACACACAATAAATAGTAATAACTGCTTTTATTATGTTACCAGTAAACAAAACTATTTTTACCTTGATTTAATTTCCAGTATTTTTAAATTAAGCTTTAGCTTCTCTCTAACTGTTGACTAATGATTAATTTCAAATCATATTAAATTTACAAAATTAAAACCATGTTTCAAAAGTAAGCAAACTAATCAAGTTATTAGAAAAGCAACTAAAAAAAAATTATGTTTGAAAATATAAAAAATTTAAAATCATTTAAATTTAAAACTGTTATTAAATATTACTATAAATAGAAAAGTTCATACTTCGCTTTTTCTAAATTGTCTTAAGTAAAATTAAGTTAACAGACATTAACACTGCTTGACACTAAATTCTAGCAAGTAAGTTTTCTTAAATTTCAATAACTATTAATTTCATCTATCTCTTACACTTAACAACAACTATTTTCAAGTTGCCTATTAGCATTTACATGAATAACTTCTTTGAGCCTAATATGATCCACTTCAATTTACCTGTTATCATTAAACATATTACCAGTAATATTACTATTGTTACAACTGAATAATAAAAATAGTGTAAAAGAATATTACAAATTGTGATCTTTTCTAATCAAAGACTATATATAAACTTAAGATTTATTGAAATCCATATCTTTTTATGTTTATATACATAATTCGTTTATCAAAAATATTAAACAATATTTATTTACATCAATTATATTTAATTTAGCAAAGAATCTAGACTACAATGCACAAAATTATTTGAGTAAGTGACCAACGAATTACTGACTGTCAATTGTTGATCACTTTCGTGTCAACAAATGACAGTCAGTTTTCACTGTTAAACGCATAAAATATATATCTAATATAAAATAAATCCAATATAAAATAAAAAATAAAAATAGTAAACTTACTCAAATCAGTACCAATTATACGGTGTGAAGTGACTAAAAAACACTTTAGTTCTTTCCAATTGCACTAAAAAAATAGCTTTCAGCTTTTTCAAGTCCACTAAAAAATAAAACTTGCTTAGTTTAGTTGCCTAATTCTTAAGAATCTGAAAACAAATAAATAAAAAACAAACAAACCTTTATTTATTAAAACTACTATATTTAAACAAATTAAATTAAACGAAAAACAACATCAGTTCTTCTTAAAGGCTCAGAAAATTTTTTCAGCTCAAATTTGCTTGCAGACCTTGCTTGTAAAACCATGTGTACAAGAAATACATTTAGAAAAACCTAGAAACTACTTAAAAATGACATATGCAACATTGAAATTTAGACGTTGACTGGACTAATTATTAGTAGATGTTTATAAAAAATTCATACAAGTTTACAATACTGTGTTCTTCAATATTGCATAACACCATCATATGATAAATCTGAAATGAAAAAATGAAACAAATAAGTAAATACAAAGAAAAACATCATATATGAATCGAAAATCAATGTATCGATAATTATTGACAATAACAATAAGGGCATAGAAGTAGTTGTTCAGGGAAGTGCTAAAAATAATGCCATAAAAGCTATACCAACATTTATAGATTCAGTCACTCTCAAACACAAAATATATATAATATATAGCTTTATTAAATCTTTTTAAAAATGTGATAATATGATTGGACTAAGAAAAAAACATTTATTATTTGTTCTATATATAATACATGTTATTTTTACATTGATACTTCTTAAATGCAATATTAGAACATATATCACAAAATCATTGCATAGAAAAAACTTTTTAATAGTAATTGTTATTGGCATATAAAAACGAATATTTAAGATCCTTCAGTACCCCCCCTCTCCTCCTTCACCCCCAAACAGAAGTCGGAAAAACAAAATTTAGGTTCCAAAAATGAGGGTAAAAAGGGTATCTGCTAGTTATAATAAATTCTTGAAATTTGGCAGGTGCATAGAAAACATATAAACTAAAAAAAAAGAATAGGATAGAAAAAAAAAAGACAACATCTTCAACATTTACTAAGCACAAGAAGTACAACACACTTTTTGATATCAATAAATAAAAATTTAACTTTCGTCAATATAATAAAAAAGTACTCTTTAAAAAAGTTCAACTATTCTGCTTTTAAAAAAGCTTCTAAGTTTATGGAAAATTCTAAAAAAATATGCCACAGAACACCATCCTTCCATACTGCCTAAACGCTAAGTTCTAAAAACGTGGAACAGTTTTTTAGCACAAAAATCGGTTCCATAAAACGCGGGATGTGACATACCTATATATATATATATATATATATATATATATATATATATATATATATATATATATATATATATATATATATATATATATATATATATATATATATATATATATATATATATATATATATATATATATATATGTATACATATATATATATATATATATATATATATATATATATATATAGTATATATATATATATATATTAAAATATATTAACTTTTGTTTATGCATTAAAAAAGCTTCTAAGTTAATATAAAATTTAAAAAAAATATGCTACTAAACACCATCCTACAATCCTGCCTTAACGCGAAGTTCTAAAACCGTGGAACAGTTTTTAGCACAAAAATTGGTTATATATTAATATATATATATAAATATATATATTAGAATATATATATATATAAATATATATATATATATTTATATATATATATATATTAGAATATAATAACTTTTGTTTATGCATGTTTTATATATATATATATATATACATATATATATATATATATATATATATATATATATATATATATATATATATATATATATATATATATATATATATATATATTAGTAGAAAATCACTTAACAAAAATATTTCCATTTAACACTGAGTTTCATCAACAAAGATTCATCAGAAATCTGATGAATCTTATAGAATATAATAACTTTTGTTTATGCATGTTTTATATATATATATATATATATATATATATATATATATATATATATATATATATATATATATATATATATATATATATATATATATATATATATATATATATATATATATATATATATATACACTGAGGCATAGTCGTTTAGACGCATCAATTTTTTTCTCTTTGTCTTAATTTTTTCTCTGAATTGTCAACTGATATGCATGCAAGTTATTATCAAAATAATTGTTGTGTTGTGGGCTAATAAAAATCACAAAGAAAATTTTTCTATGTGTCTTCATTAACACGGAAGTATGTTTGATATAAAAAAGTACATTTTTTAATTGGAATATATCTATAGACGCAGTCATATTTTTGACATTAAAAGATGGAAATTAGTAATGCGTATGTCCTCCATTACGCCGGATCACCTCAAAAATTCTGCCTTTCATTGACTCCACTAGTCGTTGAAGTGTAGTTTGATCCAACTCGGACCATGCTTCAAGGATTTTACACTTTAACTCAGTAACAGTTTTAAATTGGTGTCCGGCTGCTTTAGCGTCATAAACTTTTATTGATAGCATTACCCACACGTTCTCGATTGGATTTAAGTCCGGGCTACAAGCTGGCAATCAAGAACCGGGATGTTGTGGTCATTAAACTATTTCATAGAACGCCTAGATGTGTGAATTGAAGCCTTATCTTGCTGAAATATGGCATTATCGTCCATGTTTTTAACCATATAAGTTATGAGTACATCATCAAACATTTCTATATACTTTATCGAGTTCATTTTAGGTAAACCACAGCACAGAGTCAATTTTCCTGAATAAGAAAATCCACCCCAAACCATTAAACTTCCTCCTCCATAATTTCGTGTTGTTTGTGGGTCATTGATTCCTCTTAGATTATGCCAATAACAATTGTAAGAGTCCGGACCATCTAAATTGAACTTTTTTCATCTGAAAATACTACGTTTTGCCACTCATGAGTCCAATGCATATGGTTTTTAGCAAACTGTAATCTAGCAATTTTATGGTGTTTTTTTAACATTGGTTTTTGGTGTGGTTTCTTCCACTTTACGTTTGGTGTTGTACGTAGAATTTGTGCAACATGTTTATTGGTGACAGGCAATAATAAATTATCCTTTATTTGTGTTGCATTCAATTTATTTTTGGTTGCTTCGAAGCGAATTCGATTAATTTTCCGATTTGTTAATACTTTGTTGCCGTTTGTTGCTTTTTTTGCACCGTAATTGTCACCTTTTGCAATGTAGTTTCGTACAACATGGTCAGATCTTTCAATTTTTTTTGCTATTTCTCGTATAGAAAGTGCTGGTGAGATTTCTGAGTCACGATATAAATTAATTTGTATTTTTTCAGCATTTGTCAAATACTTTCCTTTAGGCATTTCGTAAAATGCAATATAAATGATACTGGCAGAGCAAAAGATCAAATTACACTAAAATTTATCAATTTATTTGAGTAAAAGTGATTAAAAATCAATAATTACCGTTATTAACCTGATTGCGTCTATAGATATATTCCAATTAAAAAATGTGCTTTTGTATATCAAACATACTCTCATGTTAATAAAGACACATAGAAAAAAATTTTTTGTGGTTTTTATTAGCACACAACACAACAATTATTTTGATAATAACTTGCATGCATATCAGTTGACAATACATAGAAAAAAATTAAGATAAAGAGAATAAAATTGATGCGTCTAAACGACTATGACTCAGTGTTTATATATATATATATATATATATATATATATATATATATATTAGTAGAAAATCACTTAACAAAAATTTTTTCGATTTAACACTGTCTTTATCAACAAAGATTCATCAAATTTCTGATGAATCTTTGTTGATGAAACACAGTGTTAAATGGAAAATATTTTTGTTAAGTGATTTTCTGCTAATATATAATTGCTCTGTTTTTTTAAAGACATTGAGCACTCTATTGTGTAGAATACTTTTTAAAGTTGTTTAAATATATATATATATATATATATATATATATATATATATATATATATATATATATATATATATATATATATATATATATATATATATATACAGAAATACACACGTACACATGCTACTATATATGCGCTATACATTTTAGCTGTATTTTGACTCTTACTTATTGTTAAAGTAGAGCTAAAATGTCTAATACAAATATAACAATGAAGTCATCATATAAATAAATTAAAAACTCTAACAAATGTCAAAATTAATATCTGAATGTGTAACTAATGGATAAAATATTTGTACTTACCAACGTAACGGTTATATTAAAAGGTGAAAGAGAGCTTGAGTTTAAAAGTTTAATCAAAAGGTAAAAAGGCGTTTAAAAGAAAAAAAAAATGATTAATTGCTTCAAATTAAACTAACTCTATTAACTTAGACCAAGCGACTAAATATTTATATAAAATATAATTATAAGTACATTTATAAAACTTACGGGAAAATTTTACGATTCAAAAACACGCGGTATACAGTCGGCACGGAATGGTTGGCACGGAATGCCAACAGTTAGCCAACTATAGCCAATACTGGCCCGTGAGTTGGACTAAAACGTATTTACTTGATCAGTCGTTTGATTTTCAAACAAAGAGTCTTGGGTTGAGAAACAAAACAAATGTCGGAATTTTCACCGACTGTTGAACAAAATTAACAAAAGTCACTAAAGTCTTCAAAAATTTTTCGAAGAAAGAAGCAAAAAAAATGCATCAATTTTGGTGGATATACCTCAAACAACTGCTTCTTATCACTATTGTTTCGTATGCTACGTTAATAACTCTTTAAAAAGTTTTAAATTCTTTTCAGGGCAAGGTATTATTGACGCTTATGTGCAAAAAAAAACTTCTTATACCAACTGAATAAAGATGCTGTGGAGAGCATTTGAACGAAGTTTGATTATTAAACAATGAGGCTTTAAATCTGCTCGTTGTTGTTAAAAATAGTTTTTAAAATAAATGCATCAGAACTTAAATCTTTATAAAAGATTTTGCGATATTACGCTCAGCATAGTAGTTTATATTTAAAGTTTTCTGACATTTCAATACTAACTGAATCTTTTTGCCAACGAACTACTGGATTCAGTAGACAACCTTTTGAAAAACTAAGCGGAGATTTGATTTCACTCAGAAACACAAGTAATAGAAGTTCTAGCCGTCTTTCTGTTTTGAATAATAACTGGCTTTGATTAGTAGACAAAAAAAATTGTCCATGTATTTGGACTTCATAAGGCAACAAAAAATGACGCTTTAATCATGAATGATGTACTTCAGATTATTTTTCTGATTATTATTGCTGTTACTATTGATTACTTCTGATTATTATTGGCATTCACTCTCAGTTTGAAGTATCCTCTTATTTGCAACAAGTTAGAAAATGCTTTTGTCAAAGAGTTTATCCCTAATAACATAGGAGCAGGTCACTTAACAAGAGGTGAATGGTTAGCAAAGAACCGCGTATTGGCCAAAGAAATATTTAACGCTAAAAAATCTCAGTTGATATTATTTGTTGACGGAACTTACTGTTATTGTCAAAAGAGCAGCAACAACTATTTTCAACAAAAATTATTCAGCGTCCAAAAAAAAAACACTTGGTTTAACCTTCTTTATTTTCGATATCAAATGGAAAAATTGTCTATGTTTTTGGACTTCATGAGGCAATAAAAAATGACGTTTCAATCATGAATGATGCACTTCAAGGCAACCAAAAGTTAAGAAAATTGCTTCATCTTGGTGACATTATATTACTTGATAGAGGCTTTCGAATCTGTCTTGGTAACTTAAAAAATACTTGCAATTTGGAGCCAAAAATGCCTGCATGCATAGATAAAGGGCAAAAATTATTGACAACATCACAAGCTAGTCAATCTAGAATGGTTATCGAGGTGACCAATTCATTTTCAAAAACATCGTTTAGAAATTGAGATAAAGTGCGCAATAAATGTTTGCCTCACACACTCACCGACTACAGAATCGCAACATCCCTTATTAATAAATTTTTCAAGTGCCTTTACTCATACCAGGATGACAAACAAACAATTATTAAAAATATAAAAGTAAAGCTTCATTCAGAGAATAGTTTGGAAAAGCTGGTCAAGACTCAAAAACTAAACAAAAAGAGTTTGTTTGTAAACATTGAAGCAGCGCTTGTACTTGATTTTTCGAAAGTGTTGAAGAAATAATAAAAAACAACATAACTTTGGGCTCATATAAACTTAGACAATGCTTAAGCTACATTTCTGAACATTCATACAAAGGTAAATATGAATTGGCTATATGTGAAAGTGTTCAATCGATAGGGAAATCGAAAATTCTTTCTCTTATTACTTAGAGATATTTCCGAATCCAGTTGGATTACTTACATTCTTTTTTAATAATAGCGCCAAACTTCAATGTTGACACACATTAAAATGGAAAATAAAGTTTACGAGTCAAAAAAAATTTTTTACATATTTTTAAAAAGAAGCAAAAAATTAATTTAGATTCTTCCTCTGAATCATTTGATGATCATTTCAGCTTAGATTCCTAATTGGGGAGAAAAGCTTATAAAATCGAATTTTAAAAAGTCGGTAAAACTATTGAATGCATGCACAATTGATTACTTTTTACTCCCACTTTCGAATTCAAGCAAGCCGTCTAGGAACATATTGATTAATTTGAAATACTCTGATCTCAAAGAAAAAATTGCTTCTATAATAGGGTTTATTAATTCCAATGCTTGGGATAAAGAAAAAAGTGTTTGGCTATTAGACGTTTGCAAGCTTTGTGTTTCTCGAGACGAAAATAAAAATCTCTAAATTTGGAACTAAAATGGAGTATTTCATTAATTTCATTAAGCCAATTCAGGCTTTTGATTCGTAAGTAGTTTGCAAAAATCAATTATGCATGCGAAGGTCAACAAGAACTAATAATGATCTCTACTTCTCAAAAGTAGGTGAAAAACTAATCTTGAACTTTCTTCTTCTAAAAAAGTGTTCTTACTGTTCACATCAACTTTCAATTTGCAACAATTTTAATGGTGTTCCTCCTTATCTTTTTATTGAGTCGGATATTTAAATAATGGTAAATGTCCATCAACTACTGAATGAAATATCTTCCGGACAAGTCAAAATGTACAACTTCGTATGCATTATCTATCGTAAAAGACAGCATTTTCGAAGTATTTTTAAAATAAAATCAAAAGTCTATTAAGTGGATGATTTATGCCCCCAGAAACATGATTTGGATATTCCTGATTATCATACTTCTTCTTGCGTTTATTATTTAGTGTGAATAAGAAGTAAAGTTACATGAATCGCATCTATCATGGTGTGTTCCGAATTGAACTAAGTTGTTTTTCGTGAAGTTTTTAATTTGAAAACAATTGTGAATAATAAGTAAACATACTTAAAATTTCAAGATAATATTTCTTTAATTTGAAATTTACTTTTTATTTCATAGACTTTTATTACTTAACTTGATGTTAGAAACTTTAAAAAAACCCACTGGGAAGCCATTTTAAACTATTTTTAGCAAAATTGAAATATCTACTTTCGCCCTTGCGCAGAATTTTTTTGGTTTTTTATATGAATTAGGGGTTTCTAAACAATAAATCATTAACAGAAGTTGCACGCATAAGGGGTGGAAATAGGGGCGAAAGCAAACATCATGGATGGTATACTTCTTTCTTTGCATTTTTAGTTTTGTTGCCTTAATTTACCTTGTTTTTTAAGGTTGGATTTGGGGTGGGTTTCAATAAATAATAATATGGCAAGGTGGCAATATGGGTTGGGTTTCGATAAATTACAAATTGTTATCAATAAAATAAAAAAATCATGAAAAAGACATGCAGTTTTTTTGCGGAAAAATTTTATTCAGTGTCAGTTGTGAAAAATTTAATTAAGAATTCAGATGAATAATAAATAAAACACAATAATTTATTTATGAAAAATGTGAAGATTTTAATTGAATTTAAATAATGTCATTAAAAGTCATTGCAATAATCAGTCAAGCACCATTTTGAATCTCTTCCATATTTAAAATCTTAATTTTATGCGTGGTCGTAAGAACATCACGTGCGCAATCACCTCCCATCATTGTATTATTTGCCGCAGTAAAAATTTTTTCCAAACACTGCAATCGTTGTTCCATAATCCGTGCACCGAATACAGGCAAATGTAAATTCCATTATTAACGTAATATTAATTGTGAACCAGATTGTTTCCACCGGGTTTAACATTGAACTTCTAAACATAACGACAGAGCTGTTAAATATTAAACACCTTTTCAAAACAAGCTTGACATGGAGCATTGTCTATTATGACAACCAAATCCTCAAAATGATTCCCGGATGTAATCGACAGGTGAAACATAACCAACATTTATTCCTGAAAAGAATCAGCATTAAATGATTGTCTGCAAGTTTCTATCAGGACGACACTTTTTCTTCATATAACTGCAATAAATTGTATGTTTGCAACTTTTGAAGCAGGTACTTTCATTATTGCTCTTCTTTCCTGTTTGGCACGTCCATGCATTTTTTCTACAAAAAAAAGTTAAATTTTGTTTCATCTAACTAAGTTAAATGGTTACCAATTGTGAAATGTTTGTTGATGTTCCTAACTTATTCAGCTCTATTTTGTTTGTCTTCATTTCTGTTTATTGTAAAAGACTTCTTGTGCACCTTTTAAAAGTTTTTTTTAAACTATTTGTTTTCAAGGTAATTGATAATTGTTGTTGTGCTGACGCTAATATCAAATTATCTTTTTTTTTTTGTATTGATGGCCACCAAAGTCTCTATCAATTCATGTTAGCGTTTCTTCGATTTGATCTTCAGTTAATTTTTTTAGTTCAAAACCACTTCATCCGAAAAAATTTGAATTTCTGTTGCGAACCTAATTTTAAGCTGTCTTATGTTTGACACTCTAAGGTTTTGCGTCAGAGCCACCCAATTTTCGAAAAGTCGGGAAAAAAAGTGAAAGTTTTTTCGTTTTTAGACTTAAAATAAACTACTTTTTGGTCTAAAACCAACTTTAAATAATTTTACAGATATTATTATTATGTTATTTTAAAGGGATATATGTATAAAAGTTAAATTTATCACTATAGAATTATAAAATTTAAGGTATGGTTACCTTGTAAGCAACCTTATTTTCCTCCTCCATATAAAACTCTGTTATTTTTTTTATGTTAAAGTAATGAGAGCTTGGATATTTTTAATTTATTTACTATTTTTCTCTAGATTTAAAAAAGAAGTACTTTTTATTTATTTTTTTTAAATAAAATTTTAGAACACAAGTTTGAACATGAGTGCCAGCCAAAAACAAGTTCCACGTTGTTCCACGTTCAATTTTAGTGAAACAAAACCACTAAACTATAGCCAAGTAATCTCTACAGTATTTGCTGCAACCCCGTGCTCCTTAAGGAAATATTTTAAATAGATTCATGCATAGTTTTGTCAAATGCAACACCCGCCCCTCCCTTTTCGATTTAAAAACAGTTTTCTGACGTTTGGGTAATATTATACAATCTAGTATTTATCTTATTAAATCTTCAGTCAAATATACTTAATTTGCCGTCGTATCTTTACATGTAGCTTTATAAAAATGCCAAGTATTTTGAATAATAACATGTCTCGATTTAACCTTTTGCAATGGTATTCTTTTTAAAGTTTCTCTTACCCAATCAATGGCTCCTTTTTCGTGGGCTGTAGCAAATAAATTCCGCTCGAAAGTTGGATTATTAAATGTCACTTAAAACGACTTCAGGAATTTTACCATGAAGCGGTTTTTAAATTGAGAAGATGGACCATCACTCCACAGCGTTACTTTGTGTAAAATTGAATTAGTTGGGTAAGCCTTAAAAAATATATATTACAAATGTTATACATCCCTCAAAGATAAAAAAAAAAGATATAAAAATTGAACTGTTTGAAATAAATACCTTAACTCATTACCTTAATTAATTCATTACCAAATACCTTAGTTAATTCAAGGAAAACACTGACGCATATTTTACTGTGATCATTTTTATCTGTTAAATAAGCAACTATATTTTTCAAATCTTTACCATAAACAGCAACAGCCCAATGGACACACGGACGTCCATAGTGCGTCCAAAATGGTCCGTTCGGACGTCCAAAATGGACGTACCAAATGCAATGACTTTCGTCCGTCCATTTTAGACCTATAAAGTACGTCCAAGGACGTCCGATACAGTCCGTTCGGAGGTCCACAATAGACGCTTTTGGACGTCTTACGGACGTCTAAATTTTGTCCGTTTATTCAGCGTTTAATTTTATTCAGCTCATTCTCATACCGACTTCATTTCTAGCAACTATAAAAAATGGAGTCTTTATATAGGTAATGAAGTTTTTTTTTTTCCCACAAAACCTAAACTTAAATACACGTGTTTTTGGGATTCAACACGAGTGGCAACCCTCATTAGGATAATAATAAGGTTAATTCATAATTAATTAAATCCCAGTATTGACACAAATCATTACAAAAAAATAAAAATAATAATATTTTTGACAGTATTAATATATAAAATACAATCTAGCAAAAACATTATTTTTTGGCTCGTTTTAATGTCCCAAATAGCACCCTCGATGTTGCTTGCATCATAACCAGTTTTGTCGCCAACAATAGTATCTAAAGAAACAATATTTATCTCAAAGTTGTCTTTCAATCATAGAGCATGTTTTAGAAAACCAAAAATAAACAATTAAATTCAAAAGAAAAGTAAATAAACTTTGCTTTTGAATTTGATTTCCAAAAAGTCAACAAACTAATAGATATCAACAATAAAAATTTATTTTAAAAAATTGATTTTAGTTTTGGAAAGTCATACATAAAAAAACTAAATTAAAATAAAAAACGACCCCAAATATATTTGCAAATAATGAATAGGAGAAAATGAGCAATGTACTACTGTTTCACTTTCTGCTATTTACTGTTAACAAAAACATTTCAGTCGTATATAAGATGCAATAGCTACAAACTCGCATTCAATGCTCATCTTTTATGCATTTATAATAAGCAGTGGCAAATTAAGGCTTTTCCAGGCCCGGGGCTATTTAAAAGTAGGAGGCCCCGTTCCACTAACAACGACAAAAATGAGTAAAACAAAGACTTTCTTGAAAACGCTATCACTGATATTTATTTATATACAAATTTTATATTTATTTTATTGAATTAAGTTGAGTGATTATTTTCTGCTTTTCTTCCTCGCAAACTCTGCAATCACATCGCTGAAATCCTAAGTTTCTAATAATTTTGACTCAATTGTTAATCTTGCTATATTACTTAAACAACTATGGACCATTGTTGATCGGTGCATGTTCTTAACTCTTTTAAAAGTAGAGAATGGTCTCTCAGCCTCGCAGTTTGTTATGGGAATAGTTAGAAACAAGGGATATGCTATATAAACATTTGGAAATACATCAATAATATCGGTTTCAACAATCCAATTTAAAACATGCAGAGGAATCAATGTGTTTTAAGTCTCAGATTTATCTTTTTTATGCGAAAAAAAACCCGGAGGCTGCAACTTTAATAATGTTACAAATTGTTCCATTTCAAATATAAAACTATTTTCTATATCATTTGAGTACACTTCTACAATTATTTTCGCGCTAACTTGCAATTCCATGGTACTAATAGTTAACAGCTTCGATAGAAATCCAAATAACTTATTTACGTGGTTGTAACCATCACTTCTTAAAGTTAATTGTGTCACAAGTTTGTCTATAATGACAAAAAATGTTTTCACTCGAAACTTGTCGGATACGCTTAAAGAATCAACTTGGTTTTCTCCGTTGCTCAATTTTTTAACTACCTTTCTTTTGTTCTTATCCGAATAGTCTTTTTCAATAAACGAGCTAAGTTTTTTTGATTCATTCTCAAATCTCGTAAAGTCGTTTCGTAAGTTTTTTACAAAGTCAATTAGTGAAAGTAACATACTGCTTGCTGTATGCAAATCTAGTTCAACTTTTTGAAGAAATTTGCTAACTGCATTAAACCTCTTAAGTATGTGATGCCAAAGTACAGTCATGAATGCAAACTCTAGCTTAGTGATCTTATTTAATCAACACAAAGCTTCATGACGAGTATCAGATTTTTCTTCTGTATCCTCAGCTATATGACATAGCGCTGCATGAATCCCATCAAAATTTTCTACTAAACTTTTTGAAGCATCTGACCTACATGACCATCGTGTATCTGATAGGCGCTTGAGTGTAGCATGATTTCCTTTCAATAAATCCCATCTACGTGTTGAAGCTACAAAAAATGAATACAAACTCTGGAGAACGCCAAAATAGATTATAGAATTGATGCACTTTTTTGCATTGCATTGAGTAGTAGGGCAGTGCAATGCAGTGCATTATAGAATTGATGCACTGCATTGCACTGCCCTACTAAATTTAAAGAATGTCCAGCGCAAGGGATATAAAAAGCTAATTCACTACGCTCTTTTAAACGTGCTTGTAATCCAGAATATTTACCAGACATATTGCTTGCATTATCGTATGCCTGTCCCCGACAATTGGTTATATCAATATCATATCTTTCCAGTAGATCTAAAATGTCAGTAATCAAAGATTTACCGTCGTAGCTTTTAATTTGTAAAAAACAAAAAAATCGTTCATACACGTGGCCATTTAGATAATAACGAAATATCACAGAAAATTGATCTACGTGAGAAATAATAGGAGTCGAATCTACGATAATTCCCCAGTATTTTGCTTTTTTTATTTCGGTAAAAATGTGCGTTAAAACCTTTTGAGACATAATATCAATTAGCTCTTCACAAATAGTTTTAGACAAATAATTTACATTACCTTTGCATTTATTTGCAAAAGTGTCAATGTGTTGCTTTAAAACTGGATCAAATTGAGTCAACAGTTCTAACATGCCTAAGTAATTTCCGTTATTTGACGATCTTATAACTTCATTATGGCCTCGAAATGCTAAACCTCTTCCGGCTAAAATACGAATAACTGCTACTATTATATTTAAGATTGCAGACCAATAATTAATTTCCCTTTTAATCTGGCTTACCATATCTTCATCAACATGAGTATTTTGTTTTATAAATTCTATCCACTTAATCATACATTGAATATGTTCCTTGCTGTTTTCGTGGCCGAACATAGTTTGTTTAGCTTTTTTCTAATTGTAAAAGCCACTTTTGACAAATACGTTGTCGTAATAGGTTGAAAACAACTTGCAAACATAACAAAATACACATCCAGTGGATTCAGAAAACATTAACCATTTTCGGTCACACTTTTCGCCATTATTCATCACTTTTTGAAAATATTTAACCGAATAAAATCTGTACTGGTTTTTGAACATCCGCTTCGAAGATTCGAAATTAGAGTCTTTATTTTGAAAAAAAGCATACCCCTTGTTTAAATACTTCATACGTTCATTTTCCTTTAGTTGTAATGGCCATAAAGCAGGGTCTTCGCGTAGAATGGTATCTAGGAAAAAAAATCATGATAAATAAGCCTAATAAAAAAATAATAAGTGACAATTTATAGAATAAAAATATTAACTGCCTAAAAAGTGAATTGTTTGTTTAGCAGATGTTAGAGGTGCCATTAAAGATAGTAAAAATTGGAGTACCTGAGTCAAGCTCATTATTATGCATTGTAGATTCAACACTTTCACCTTCTTGAATTTCATTTGAAGGACATTGGCAGGCTACCTCATTTTCCGTGTTACTGTTTTCATCTTTTCTTTCATTGTTTTTATTATTATCTACAGTTTGTGGAAATTGCATATTGGTTTGGTTTGATGAAAAAAAATTTGTCATTTTCGGAAGTTTAGCTACCATTTCCTCTCTCTCTTTCTTCAATCTTCTTTTAGAAGCTCCACTTTCATATTTTCTTAGCATTTTAATTATAACTGTATAACCTGAAAAATGTTTAACTAATCTTTTTTTCTCTTTCACGAATTTAGCGCTTCAGCTATTAAATGCATTCACACAAGAACTCTTTTGTGCGGAAGTACAAAAGAATTGTAGAATTGCAATCGTTAATGCATTTTCAATAACAATATAATT